>NC_058139.1:915000-1017500 GCF_011075055.1 Mangifera indica | reverse complement strand
CAACTCTTTTTTTTAATGTAAAAAATGTACAGACTCACCGCAAATTTAATGGACAATGATCTAGGAATCTGCTTTTTCTCTTTTCCTTGCATTCTGTTATATATATTTTCCCCGAATTTGTATTTTGATATTATTATTATTTTAATTATTTGTTTTTGTTTCTTTTTCTTCAGCTTAAACCCACTAATGTTTTGTGAGCACCTGAAACTGCCAAAAACAGCTCGTTTTTAGCTTGTTATCAGAGAGCAGGTGAAGAAAAATGGAAGCTTCATACATCTTCACATGGATTTTGCATCTGGGTTTGATTGCCTCTCAAGTAAGTTCAGAGCCATTTGAAGATAAGCAGGCTCTGCTTGATTTTGTTAACAAGTTGCCACTCTCTCCTCCGCTAAACTGGAATGACAGCTCTCCAGTGTGTAATAACTGGACCGGAGTGAAATGCAGTGAAGATGGGTCTCGTATAGTAGCCGTTAGATTGCCTGGTGTTGGATTTAGCGGTCAGATTCCACCTAACACCATTAGTCGTTTGTCAGCGTTGAAGATTTTGAGTCTTAGATCGAATGTTTTTAGTGGTTATTTCCCTTCTGATTTTGTTTACTTGAGAAGTTTGTGTTATCTTTATCTACAGTTTAATAATTTCTCTGGTCCTTTGCCGGATTTTTCTGTTTGGAAGAATCTCACCATTGTTAATTTGTCTAACAATGGGTTTAATGGAACCATTCCTCATTCATTGTCGAATTTGACTCAACTTCAAGCTTTATATCTTGCAAACAATTCGTTATCTGGAGAAATTCCTGATCTTAAATTGCCCAGCTTGAAGCAGTTGAATTTGTCCAACAACAATCTAAGTGGTTCCATCCCAGCATCACTTAAAAAGTTCCCAACCTCAGTCTTTGTTGGCAACAGCATTAATTTTTATCGAAGTTTAGCTCCTAGAGTTTCACCAGATCTTGCACCCTCCAGTGAATCTAATTTGAGGCCTAAGAATGGCAGGAGAATTGGTGAAACTGCTTTGTTAGGAATTATAGTCGCAGCTGCTGTTTTAGGGTTTTTGACATTTGTGTTTTTGATAATTGCTTTTTGTGTAAGAAGAAAGAGGGAGGATGGATTTGTGGCCACATTACAAAAGCGAGAAATGTCACCGGAGAAAATGGTTTCCAGGAATCAAGATGCAAGTAATAGGCTATTTTTCTTTGAGGGTTGTAATTATGCATTTGATTTGGAGGATTTGTTGAGGGCTTCTGCTGAGGTTTTGGGGAAGGGAACCTTTGGCATGGCTTATAAAGCAATTCTCGAGGATGCAACCACAGTGGTAGTGAAGAGATTGAAGGATGTTAATGTTGGGAAACGAGATTTCGAGCAGCAGATGGAGATTGTTGGAAGTATTAGGCATGAGAATGTGGTTGAGCTGAAGGCCTATTACTATTCCAAAGATGAGAAGCTGATGGTGTATGAATATTTCAGTCAGGGAAGCGTCTCAGCTATGCTGCATGGTATGCCACTCTGCTCAATCTCTGCCTTTTCCATATGATGCATAATTAATCTCGGTCCTATTTTCCCTCTTCTTTTTAAGTCCTGAAAAGGTACATATTTTGCTGATAGTCGTAATTTTATCCTGGAAGTTAAATTCACATAGATGACCAAATGTGGTACCGTGTCTGTAAAGAAGGTTTTATGAGACTCACCTTATAGCTGTTATCTTCTATCTGAACACATTTGATTGCTTGACTGTGGATAAATTAACTAGAAGTGGTGTTGCTTTAATTTTGTATAATATGTTGTACTTATGTATTCTAGAGTTGTCCAGTAAAGAAAGGAAAATTAGTTATATGTTTTTTGGACTGGCATATAGTCTTAAGTTGATTGAAGGATGATGTTTTTGGTCCTGCTTGACTTGGGTATATGCTTGAGTTTTCGGAGAAAAATTTTAATGAATGCTCAATACTTTTCATTTTGACAAAATTTAGCTGATAGCTGTGCAGCTTGCAAGATGTTTATTGTAAATGCTTGCAGCAGAATTGTGGTAACCTTGGTATTGGGTGTTTAAAGTGCAAAGATTGGGATTGAGTGTGAATGCTAACTCTTCCTACAACCTTTGATTAGTTGGTTTTGTATGATCAGTTCTAGATACTTGGAACAATATATTTGTTGAAAATCAGAGTTAAAGAGTTGCAAATAGGGTTCTGACAAAAGATAGCTGGATTTGTGAAGCTAATGTTTCTCAGCAATGATTTCATTCAATTTATTTATCAACAATAGTATCTGTGATATTTGAAGTAGTAGTTGTTTGATGGTGAGACATTCAAATTTGGTTCTTTATATTCCCAATAAAGTAAAAGGTTCATCCTTATTTTTCAGGCTACTTTGTATGTGTGTGCATTTGTATCTGTTTTGTCAAAAGAGATAGAGACTATTGAAAGCCTTTTATCCAACTACATACCTGTATTGCTATTAGAAACATGACCAAGCAAGTGTAGACTCAATTTGCAAATGAACTCTTTAACTAGTTCTGCAACCTTCTCCGATCTGCAAACCTTCATGAGTTAGAGTTGATCCTTTTATTCCATCTTTTTAAGCTGCAATTGAAACATGATTTTGATAAAAGAGTTCTCTGATGTGGAATGTCGGTTTCATTTTGATTTTTCATCTTGAAATGAAATACCTTGCTTTTCTGTACCTCATATGTGAACCTATGATTCTTCCTTGACATCTTTACATATTGTCAAAATATGCAATGGTTGCCTAGTATTTTTCTCCTTAATCTCTGACCTTAGAGTTTGGATTTCTAAAATGATCAAACTCTGTTGAGTTTATTCATCCTCTAATGTACCTGTAAATTTTTCAGGTAAAAGAGAAGGAAAGATCCCTCTAGATTGGGATACTCGAATGAGGATAGCCATAGGTACTGCAAGAGGCATTGCTCGTATCCATGCAGAAACTGGTGGGAAGCTTGTACATGGCAACATCAAGTCCTCAAACATTTTTCTCAACTCTCAACAGTATGGCTGTGTGTCTGATCTTGGTCTGACAACTATTACAAACTCAGTATCCCCAGTTATTTCCCGTGCAGCCGGTTATCGAGCCCCTGAAATGACAGATACTCGTAAAGCAGCACAGCCTTCTGATGTCTACAGCTTTGGTGTAGTCTTACTTGAGCTGCTCACTGGAAAATCCCCCATACACACTACTGGTGGAGATGAGCTTGTTCATTTGGTGAGGTGGGTTCATTCAGTAGTTAGAGAGGAGTGGACAGCAGAAGTTTTTGATGTAGAGCTGTTGAGGTATCCCAATATAGAGGAAGAGATGGTAGAGATGTTACAGATAGCACTGGCTTGTGTGGTAAGGATGCCGGATCAAAGACCCAAAATGCCAGATGTCGTCAAAATGATAGAGAATGTGAGGCGGGTTGACGCCGAGAATTGGCCATCTTCTGCAAACAAATCTGAAAGTTCAACACCACCTCCACCAGTTGTTGGTGGGAACCAACTCTAAATCTGGAGTGAGTGAATTATTAGACTATCTTTTCTTTTCTTTTTCATTTTGCTAGTTCTGGTGGTATATTTTCATTGATTGTGCACTGTCTCCATTTCATTGAACAAATTCTAATCGAACCTCTTCCAAGATTGATTTAGTTGAAGTTATTTTATTTAGTTCTAAAGTTGGGTGCGATGGGGCTAGTTTGGGTTTAGCCCGCAGTTTGGAGCAAACAAGTCAATTTCAAAGATTAATTACTGGATGATGGCAGCAACAACAACAACAACAACAATAATAATAATTGTTCATCTGAAATTTTTATCAACAATGTGATTTTATGCAAAGAGAAAGAATAAAATGAAAAATTTAAAGTGGTTTGATTTTTTCCTTAAAGGTTTACGACTAATGTTAATGTTATTGATATTACAAAGAACCAACTGGGATAACCCTCGACTGTAGCTCGTTATATTTTGCTAATAGCAAATTTGACTGCATAAAAATAATAATAGAAATATAAATCAAAGACTCATGATGAATCAATATTTGAAAAAGCCAACGCACCAGTAGCGGCCGCCTAGGGGAATATAATGATTAGTTATGTCACCTGTCGCGTGCATCACCACACTCTCTAAAAATTAGTCAAGCACGTCATAGATGACCAATTCTGTAAAAAAATAAAAAATAAATGTCTTATTAAGACATAACCCATATCTTAATCCTCAATTACGTAAATAATAATAAATGACGATTTAATCGGTAAAAACTCTTCTTAAATTAAAATTGGCAAGTTTACTCGTTACGGGGCCCACGTGAAAAGATATTATATCCTCGTGATTTGAATAATTTATTTTCTATTTTAGTGTAAGACTCTCCGTTTTTCTCTTCTCAAAAAAATCTTATAATAATAACAAGAAGGAGGATCTCTCTCAGGTTCTCTTCTCTACAATTATTATTATTGGTATTAATTTTTTGCTCTAGGGTTTATTTTTGATTTTTTTTTTTTAAATTCAATCCAATAAACAACGACAACAGAGAGGAAAGGTTATGGCGTCGAAGCGGATCTTGAAGGAGCTGAAGGATCTCCAGAAAGATCCTCCTACCTCTTGCAGTGCTGGTTCGTTCTCAAACTTTGTCTTTTGGTTTCTGGTTTTGTATTTTTGCTCATCTCGTTGTTTGTTTATTTCCGATTTGTTTTAAATTTTTTTTCCTGATCTTGTTATGTTTTGTGTATCTATAGATTTTATTGAGCTGTTTAAAAAGATTTATGTAACTGTGTGTGTATATCTCTAAATTTTTATGAGAAAAAAATGGTGTTTTAAGATAGTCTGTTGCAGGTAAAGAAGAATTGTGGATATGCTGCATTCTTTTATGTGAGAGTTGATTTTTTGGCTTTTACAGTTGGGTCTTTGTGTGTTTTTTAAGGAATTTTTTATGCGCTAAGAGATTATTAGAATTAGAAGCTTGGAGTTCTGATAAAATTGAGCTTTAATTACATTTTGTATGGGTATACTTTTGGGAGTGAACTCCCGTATTCTTTTGGCCGATAGATGATAAAGAGATATTGAGGATGTAGATGGAAATGGAATGGTCTATTTTCCTAAATTTGGTTTGTAGAAAACAAATTTAGGAGCTGTAAAGCAGAATTGTTGATATAACTGATTTTTTTTTCTTGTGAGAATTGAATTTTTTTTTTTTATTTTACAGCTAGGTCACTGTGTTTTTTAAGGTTTTTGTTATTCGTTTAGAGATTACTAGAATTTACAAGCTTGGAGTTCTGATATACTTCTGGCTGTAAACTCCAGTATTTGTTTGGCTGCTAGATTATAAAGAGATGTTGGGGATGCAGATGAATGGAATGGTCTATTTTCCTAAATTTAACATGTAGAAAACATCAGATGACAGAAGGATACAAGCCATCCGGCATTTATTCTGTAGTTTTACTGTATGACACAAAGATATTTGTAATCTTGATTTTTTTTTTTTTTATGGACACCTTATGTTTAGACTAAAGCAAAAAAAAAAAAATGTCATCTTTCACACTCCTTATGTTGTGTGCAATACCTCGTGAGATCTGATTTTCTTTTGTTTCTTTTTTCGTTTGTATCTTTAGGCCCTGTTGCTGAAGACATGTTCCATTGGCAAGCAACAATTATGGGTCCTCCTGATAGTCCATACACTGGGGGAGTTTTTCTAGTCACAATTCATTTTCCTCCAGACTATCCATTTAAGCCACCTAAGGTAATGATTAAGTCCTTTTTTGTTTTTTGTGCTGTGTCGTGTAACTTCCTTTTGAAGGGTTAAGCTCTCCGTTTTTTGTTTTCATTGTTTTTTCCGGTTTTTAGTGTTAACTTGCCAGATGGTTATTCCAGTCAATACATCATAGTTTTAGATCTCAATGTATCATTTGCATCAAAATTTGAAGCCTTATAAGTTGATATCAAGAAAATACACTCACTTGCTTTTGGAGCTTAAGGTGGTATTTTGTTGTGTAATCCCACTGTATCTCAGCAAGTATGTTATACATGATACCCTGTTAAAGATACATGTATTTTTGTTTAGAAATTCAGGGCATCACCTCATGTTATAATTGAGTATTACCGTCCATTTTTTTCATTTTAGTTTCTAAAGGTGGTTCTGATTAGATGGGTAGTTGGTTTTCCTTGCTGTGGTCATTGTTTAGCCATTTGCTATATGGAATATACATCGAATAAAACTATGCATACAAAAAAGTTGTACAAACTGAGGTACCAGCTTGTGATTGGGTGATATTTTTTTTCTATTTTCTTTCACTTCAAAATTATTTAATAGATACTACCACATCAGAATATATAAACAAGTTTTTACAATTTGCTTGTATATGTAGCATTACTCATATGCATTTGTTTGTTTTTATTTTTATGTATTTATTTATTTATTCTTTTGAAATCTAGATTTACTTATAATTAAATTGTTTTTGGAGTTAGAGCCAAATAATTGACTGTGGGCGCCCATTTATTGTATATCCTGGTCTGGCATTACATTATAATGGTTTTATCCATATCAGCTTACAATATAAAACATGAAACTTGTTTGCGGTTAGAAGATTGTTAGCTCATTTCATGAAAGCAGGGTCCTCTATCAAGCATACGTTGTTGACCTTTCTTTACTATCATAAGTTATTTTTCTCATGGCTACTTGTAACAGAAGTTCAGTGTTATGTATTACTCTTCTGTGAAATTTCAGTACTTACAAAAAGACCAAAAACAATTCAAGGTCAGGGAAAAATATCTTCAACTTTGGGTTCAACACCAATATACCATAAACCATTCTTAGGACTTGGTCTTTAATTGTCATGACAAGTGTAGGCTTTCAAATATAGACAACCCACCACCAAAATGTCCATCTTTTCCCCTTCCTTTCATGTAACATGCTCACCTTGAAACTGAATTATCCCTCAACAAAATTGCCATCTCCAAATTTGCCACAGTTTTTGAGAAGGTACCTCAGGCTTCCTCAGTGGGTGAGAGCTAATGAAATTTTCAGTTCTTCAACTCACATATCTTGCCTTTTCTTTATGTGGAAATTTGTGCAGGTTGCATTCCGGACTAAGGTCTTTCATCCTAATATCAACAGCAACGGTAGCATTTGCCTTGATATATTAAAGGAGCAATGGAGCCCCGCCCTCACCATATCCAAGGTAAATAACTCCTGTTTTCTTCACAAGTTTATGTTCTGTCTGCCCTGAACTAAAGTGAAGTTCAGTTTTGACAAGAACAGTAAATGGTTCTTATTTGTTTACTTACAGGTGTTGCTTTCGATTTGCTCACTGTTAACGGACCCAAATCCGGATGATCCATTGGTGCCGGAGATTGCCCACATGTACAAGACTGACAGGAGCAAGTATGAGACAACTGCTAGGAGCTGGACCCAGAAGTATGCGATGGGCTAGTTCGGTGCTGGTATGTTTAAATGGGAGGGCTTCCTTAGCCAAGGCTTAGGTCTTTAAAGTTAAAGTATTTTGCTGTATGAATGAAGAAGTTTGACATGTCTTCCTGTTGTACGTGGGACCATAAGGGAGAGTTATGAATTCAGTCCTCCTAAAAACAGATTTACTGCTTTTAATTGTTTGTATCGAAATTGTCTTTCATACTTCGGAGATGTGCGCCATTCGCAAAATCAAGCCCTTCCTCCCTCATGAACTTCACTAATTATCTAATTAAGAAGCTTAGTCAAGTTGGAAGTACATCTAGGGCTGGATTTGAATTCTAATTCGGATCAATTGAGCTAAATTTAAGTCAATAATTGAGTTTATTTTCATAAAATTAGTTTTAATTGGCCCTTATTAAGATTTGGTTTGGTTCAAATCTAATGCTGAAGGTATCCTCACTCAGAAATGAAACTCACGTTTTCTAATAATTTTCCAGGCCCAGCCCACTCAACGACCAGCCAAACCATGCCCGTAGGCCTATTATTGGCATTTGTCATGCCACTGCCAGTCCTAGTTTTGTTCGAGCTGATATGTGATGTGGGCACTTTTTAGGGGCAAATGGATGTAAAATTTGTCACATTTTAAAAACTGCATATATTTTGACCAGGTTGACCATACACTAGCTATCCTCTTATGCATGTACATTGATGACTAGGGATAAGAGCAATATTACGTAGATCTAATTTTGAATATTAAGTTGGTATCTAGATATTATGTTATTATATGATTGAATATTGTTTTTTCTTTAATTCAAAATCTCTTAATCATATTATAATATATCAATTATATATTTAAATAAATACTCAAAATTGGGTATATGCGATTTTATTACCAGGATACACATGGACAGTTGTTTACTAGCTTGAAAGGTTCTTAAAACAAAAGAAAATTGATCCCATATAAAACGAAAGGACAGAAAGTGTCTTGGTCTGTCTAAAAAATTCATGGGAAATCATGAATTGAAAGGGGACCAATCGGGTTGTTATTAGAAAAAAAAAAAAAAAAACAGTATAAAAGCTGGAAAAACAATGGTGCTCCACTCATACACAGTTATCGGTTTTCCCCAGCCACCTGCATTTTTCTTGTTTCTATCTTTCTTCTGTTTGATGGGATTGGGAATTCGTAGGGGTGTATAGACACCGAGCCAAGTCGAAACACTTTGCGGCTTGAGTTTTATTTGAATAATAAATTAATTAATTTAATTTTCATAAACTAAAATTAAAGATAATTAGAATTTGATTTGATCTTTAAATTTAAAATTTAAAATTTAAAATTCAGTTTGAGTTTATTTCTTAAGTTTGTAATTCAAATTTTAGTTTAGATTAAGGTTTATCAATTAAAATATTGTTTTAATAATTATTTGATATAATTAAAATTAAAATTAAATCAAAATTAAACCAAATTGAGTCATCACTTGATTCATACGATAAATCAAACTAAATTTTCTCTAAATTGAGTTTAGCTCGGATTCAGAAACGAGCCAAGCCTCTCACTTCAAAATCTGTCCAACATTTTTTCAGTTCATAAATAATCACAGTCAAGCATCTACTGAGAAAGATTCGAGAACATGCAGGACTTTTTCAACCCAACAAAGAATCAGAAACTAGATCTCACAAGTAAATAATTAATTAGCTTTAAAAGCTGGAGGGAGATTCAGTCATTTATAAGCTTTACCATACACACCAAAATATTTTAATTGGGTCTTTGTTCCCCGTAAAAAAAATTGAATAATTTATTTTTGGTCTTCTGCTAGCACGGGAACTGTTTCCCAAGTCTTTTTGTGCTTCAAAACGTTTTATTTGGAGTTTTGAAATCAATTCCTTGAATTTTGAGTTTATTATTTTAAATTTGAATTAATTTTAAATTAAATTTTATTCCCAGTTAGGTTGAATTGAATCAATTCCAGTCCTAGTTGTGCATTCTTGTTGGAAAGCAGTAATTCCCAAAAAAAAAACTCTCTCTCCTCTCTTATCTCTTCTTCTCTTCACGGATACAAAGAGTGACAAATACAACAAATTGACTTTTACTCCGACTCAAATACAACATATCTTAGTGGATGAGGTAGCCATTGCTGAGAGTTGGGTTGCCACATGGATGATGCCTTACCGTTATTTAAAGTAGTTCTTTATTGATTAACTTCATTCTATTTACTACTTGCCTTTGCTTGCAGACAAAGAAGCAGAGCCCTCACCTACAGATTGAGCAAAAAGACCCCTTATACGTAGCTAATTCCAACCCAAATACGGTAAAACACATAGGAAAGAGGATACTTAAAAATCAAAACTAGGTAGGAGGGACAACTTGTTGTCCAAGTTAATTCAGGCAAATTTTGTAGGTAGAAAAAGCATTGAATACAGAAGGTACAACATAAATTATGAACGAAAGATTTGTGGTCTCCATAATGTTGGCTACCTAAACCCCAATTTTGAGGCCCCTTTGGATTATTTTTCAAGTACTATCCAATCCGCTATTTATTTCCCTGTCCATTTAGAGACGAAAAAGGTATGCACACTGACGAAACGGAAGCAACGTCACCGTCACATAAACCACCTAACACATGTCGGTTCTTAACACTGGGAAAATGTGAACGGCGCCCGTTACGGGCTGTTTGAACAGCGGTGCTCCCCATGGAACTACCCGTTCGGTTCTTTGAATTTTCATTTGAGTCTCTTATTATTTCATTTATTTGTGACCTCTCTTTATCACCCTCACCCATCAAAATACCATGGCCATTGTGTTAAAACTATAATAAGTTTCATTAATTAAATCAGTTTAATCAAGATTTGAAAGCCAATTTGATCTTAATTAAAGATAAAACTTATTTTAACCTTTGAAATAGTTGGTTTTCTTGTTAAATCAAATAGATTATATAGAAATTATATCATAACTCAATTGTCGATCAATCAAACTAATCGATTTATAAATGTGGATGAATTTAATTTAGATTAAATTCAAATTTATATTCCACAATAATTTAATTTAATTATTTTTCTATCGGTATTATTTATTTTATTGGTTATATTATTTATATATAATAATAATTTTTTAATAATATTATTATCAAATTAAATGTATATAAGTTTAATTTTATGTATTATAAATTTAAATTGGATTCGGATAATTCTCTTTATTAAAGTCTTGTTAGCATCCGTAAACCGATCATTTGATCAAATGGACAACCCGTAAAAGTCTTAAGGCAATATTCCAGAAAAAAAAAAAGAAAACATAAATACATGAACTTCAGAACGTGGCATCAGAATTGATGGCAATATGATTATGCAATGATAAAAATGAAGCACTTCTGGGTCACAGCGCTGTGCCTATAGAAGCATATGCGTACAAAAAAATAAATAACAACGATGATGGGATTTCTCTAGTTTGTGGGCTCGAAGTTTTTGCATTTTATTCTAGGACGAACGAACGAACGGACGGACGAACGACGGTGCTCACACTGTCAGCCTCACTCGCCCAATTGCAATTAGAAAATGATAGAAAGTTCCTAGTTTTCTACGCTAGTTATATTATTATTTAACATTTGAAATTCGACCAAGACCTCTTTACGTTTTTGTCCCTTCTCATGTTATTATATATTTGTTCTCGTACGGCTTGTTTTTAACCGGGACTTACTTAATCTTGTCTTTATTTTTCGTAATTACATTTCCCTAATCCCTATTTCAATGCCGGTTATTGTAAGCTTGGTTCATGGTCAGTTTGAGATTGAAAATTTCTTAATTTGTGGAATTTAGGTTAGAATTCAGTTTGAACGTAACTTAATTTTAGATTAAATTTAAATTCGATTTTTTTATAAAAATAAATTATATTTTAATTCAAATTTGAAATAAATTCTTTTATCTGAAACTATGAATAGTATTGTCTCTAAGTTGTATTAACAAAATAATTCGGTGTTTATCTCAAAGATGTAAAATTACTCAAGTGTCGATAATAAAATAATATTTGATGATGACGTTTCTTTATTTAAGATGATTTATTCTCTCTTTCATTTATGAAGATTTTTCTTATTTTTTATCACTTTTTTTTTATAATTTTTACAGCATTTTTATTGTCAACTTAAACTCAACTTTTCGAATTTAATTTAAGCTTGAATTGACTTTTATCAAATTTAAACTCTATCTTTAACTATGACTTGAGTTTGAGTTATCTAAAATCACATAGATCTTATCAACATGTCAACATCATCATGGGATTTCATTTGTCTTAGGGTGTTGGAGATATTAATTTGTGTGGAGCTCAATCAATGTTTAAAATATGCATGTAAAGAGAGCATAAGTATGTGGCTAACCACTAACAGTCGACAAGTAATCCAAACTGAATATGGGACAAAATGGCAAATGATTGGCCAATTCTCGGATTTCTTTCTATCAGTAGGCAAAATCTTGTTTCTATCTAGCTCTCATAATGAGAACCCACCAACCATACCATTCATACGTATAATTATATCTGATAAAATTATATATATTTATTTTAAGTTTATAAATAAATATATATTTAATATGTTATTAAGTGATTAATTGATTTTGAATTAATTGATTTTGAATTAAGAATAAAGTATTATCTAATCATATAATGACATATCATGTATATATTTATTTATATATTGAAAAATGAGTACGTATAATATTGTTTAATTATATATCCTTTGAAATTTTGGACTACTCCTAATTAGTTTTTAGCATGGATTTGAAATTAAAAACTATATATTTTTAAGATGAGTAATGATCCACTAGCCACCACAAACGCCACCAGAAGTGGTGGCAATTTGCAGCATAACCAACAACTTGGACGGCTTCTTTGTTTGACACATCGTTTAGGGGTTTCCCAAGGAAATATAATTTTTGGGCTTTGACCCAATAGTTTCCGACCCTTCAAATATAGGCTCATATAAGAGTAAAATTACTTTGGTGCCCTCACTTGAAAAATGATGTGAGATTTCTGAAGGGGAACACAATTTGAGCTAGCTCAAGGCTCTTGTTCAACTTGAACGAGTGGAGTTTGTGCAAGAAAAATTCAGCAAAAAAAAAAAACAAGTTATTAATATCATATTATATATAATATATTATACGATATAATATATTACAAACGAAAAATAATATGTATTATAAGTGTCTTAAAATTGATATAATACGGTAAATATAACATGTGATATGATATGTATTATCTATATAAATAAATAAAAATAATGATATAATAAAAATGTATTTAATAAATTTTAAAATTTTAAAGAATTTTATGATATTTTTAAATATTATAAATAAATTAAAATGTTATCTGGGGAATTTAAAATCTTTCTCTTTTATACTTTGATTTTTTTTTTAACTCAAATAAAACTAAATTGCCCGCAGGGCATTATTGGATTCGAAGGTAACGCGGTTAATGGTTTACTTACCACAGGATTGTGGCCGTGCATTGCAATACATTGAATGCTAGTCGTAAACACCCTACTATTTATGTTATATCGTAAATAAATTTTTAATTTTTGGGTAATAATTTAATTACTGACTATATTTTAGAAAGATAATAAAACCTGACGGTAGAGTAGTGTGCTGATGGTTGAAGAAAAAATTCAAATCAACGGCTGTGATTTAGTGTTACTAAATAACGGTTATTGTACCGAAACAAAACACACCGTTGTCAGACACGTGTTAATATTTCAGTGGGCAAGACAAGATAGTAAAAACAGCGAGCATAGCTCCAAGTTCTAGGTTGTGCCAGCCAGCCTCCCATGTTAGCCCCAGCTGTAAAAAAAAAAAAAAAAAAAAAACAGAAATGGTAAAAATTTCACCAGGCCAGCGTGCAGTGGCGAAATGACTAATGCATCCTTCAGGAAATTTAAAAATAGTTGATTAGCTGGTAATTAACTTAATGTTCATGGGTATTAAAGGCATTAAATATCAGAGATTAGTATTTTTCAGTCAAAGGTAGACTGTACCAAGTGTCCGGTCTCACGTGACCTGAATCCCTACTTTCGAGAAGAAATCTTTTGCCGAGTCAGCTCCAGTCCATACTTGCCATTGGGTCTCCTCATTTTTTGGGCCCACTTTAGCCAAGTGTTATAGCCGAACATTTCCGCCTTGTGCGACGTCTCGTAAAAAATCTCTTAGTTGACCGGAATCGGTTAATCGCCGGTACCTTAGTTCTTGTTAAAAAAATTTAAAAATAAAAAGCTAAACCGGTTTAAAACAGAATAGAGTACTTGGGATCCTATAAAACACCACGCTTTGGTTTCCTCCTCGACTGTGCTTCTTCTGCCCCATTCGGACTACGACTACTCACACTCTGTCTTCTTCTTCTTATCTAAACACAGATTCAGAGTCCGCGATTTTGAAAATACCCAAGTTAAGTTACTACAAAGGCATTGTCTGTCAAACAACTGTGGTGATTGGGAACATTTATTCGCTTTCCTTCCGGTAAAGCTATTTGCAACAGATTTCCTTTTCCTTTTGGTTCATGGTCTCTCTCATTCTTCCCCCATATATTTCCTTATCCGTACCACTATTGTTTGTTGGGTTTATGTTCTCTGGGCTTACCCATTTCCTCCTTTTTAACGTGGAACTTTCTTTGAAATTTCTCGTTCTTTAATGACTTTTATTTTTTCTCCAAGTTAGTATTTTTCAATTCAATAATGTTAGATTTCTCACCCTTTCAGGCTTCTCTTTAACTTGTGCTCTCTTCATCTGCTTTCTTTTTAGTCCCTCTTTATTCTCCTCGTGTCTTGCTTGCCTCAAAGGAATCTCTCACTCCTTTTTTTCCACTCTATTTCACGCCTCCTCCCCCGCACGCTCACTTCGCTTTCAATGCGAATCTGAAAAATCATCCATGGATCAAAGTATTATCCCTTCAATCAAATACTCTGAACACCTTAACCACACCAAGCTTCTCACTCCTTTCTCAACAACAGCGACAACACACCCAGTGATGAAGCCCCGAGTTGTACGGATTTCAGTCACTGATGGTGACGCAACTGACTCCTCCAGTGACGAAGAGTGTGAACTTTATACGCGACCTCGGGTCAAGAAGTTTGTCAACGAGATTACAATAGAGTCTTGTTCCGACCTAAACGATGCCGTTTGGAGGAGTAACTCAAAAATTGCTAGGAAAAAGTCATCAGGAAAAGTTGGAGTTCCGGCGAATCTTAAGCCGTCAACGAAGCAGCCGGCTGGTAAGAAGTTTAGAGGTGTACGACAGAGACCTTGGGGGAAATGGGCTGCTGAGATTAGAGATCCTCTGCGACGTGTACGGTTGTGGTTAGGTACTTATGATACTGCTGAGGAAGCAGCCATGGTTTATGATAACGCGGCGATTCAGCTACGTGGACCTGATGCCCTTACCAACTTCACTACACCTCCTCCGAATAAGCAGGCGGCTAGCTCCGGCTATAACTCAGGTGAAGAGTCTCACAACAAAATTAACAATCTCGACTCTCCTGTCTCGGTCCTCCGTTGTCCCTCTCTTTCCAACGAAGAAGTTGAGTCGCAAATGAGCAAAGAAACGCGAGATGTCTCGAGTGAACCGCGAGATACAAGAGAAGAATCGTGTGTTCGGAAAGTTTCTCTGAGTTCTCGGATTATTCAAAGTTCGATACGTTGTTCAGTAATGATGTTTTCGACTTTAAAAGCTCCGTCCCTGATTTATTTGACGAGGATAGTGTAAAAGCTGGGACTTACAAGTTTGATTTTGATGATATGTTTTTAGTGTCGGAACCGGATTTCGGGTTCGAACTTCCGAGTTGGCGCGCGGATGACCACTTTCAAGATATCGGTGACTTATTCGCGTCGGATCCTCCTATTTCTGCTATCTAAATTTCCGTTTAAAACGAAATCTCGCACTGTGAATGTCGGTTTTTCGGCAAGTTTTGTTATCAGCGGGAAGAAAATATCGGATTTTTTTGGGTTATTTTTTAATTTATTTTTTGTTTTCGATTTTGTTTGATATTTTGTTATTTTATAATATTATCAATTAATCGCTGTGGACTCCGTTAAGTAAAGGTGACGGACGAGTTTCGTCAAGTGTTGGGTCTTTTCTTCTAGTCTTTTGCACTTTTTGGTCCATTTTGTGGAGCACGTGTTGCTGCACGTGATGCAGAGCATGCTAACTAAATCTAAATTAAAAAAACACACACACGTACGGCAGTTTGCACGTGCTGCTTCACCTTCTATTGACTCTTTGACCAGGGTAAGCAATTAAACTCATTCCAATCAGTATAAGTTTTACAAAACAAACATGCATGATTTGCCGTTGTTCATCCGTAAATATGAATGCGCACAATTTATAATTTATCAGGATTCATCCAAAAACACATACAATATACAGAGGTTCGGCAAAAAAAGAAAATGGCTACAACCAGCAAAGCCATGAAAAAGAGGTGTGGTGTTCTTTCTTAAAAAAAGTTACCAGAGGCATTGATTCCATAAAACTTTATAGAAAACTTTCCTTTACACAAGAAGAAGCTTCAGCTACAATCAAAGATCAGTAATGCAAAGACACAACAGTCTTGACTTTTTTTACTGTGAGAAGGGTTATGGTTTGAAATGCATTAAGTTTTGAAATTCGTTCAGGATTTTGATAGCCACGTGTTAGTGGGATTTGATAAGCCAGCGAATTCTGTTAAAGCCGTCTTGGAGAATCGAATAGTGTGGCAGATGTGATGCAGTGTGTATGCAGGAGGGCCCTGAAATCTGAATCCTTGATATGGAAAAGTCAGGTAAGGAGATTGATTTATGCTTCTCCACGTTTCATTACCCTACATGTACAAGTGTCTTTTGAAAGATCAAAAACGCCATTATTTTCTTCATTGATATTGATCCTGGCACCAAACAGAAAAGCATGCTTTAAAGATGTAGATATAAACTATTGAAATTTCCACCAATCAGATATCTGGAGTTCAGTCACGGCTAGAATTAGTCCAACACAACAATCTCTAAAGATTTTGAATTAAAATATCAGATTTGTCATCTCTTTTTGTTTGTTTTTGGAATTCAAAGTGATGAGGAATGCACAAAATTATGATAAGATAAAAAAAAATTTTGAGTTATCTAAATCGAATGAAAAAAAGGGGTTAAGTGTTAATATATAAGTGAAAGTCTCATTTACCATCAGTTTACCTAAAAATTTATAAGAGTAATTGATTATCGTAAAAATTTATAACATGTTATTCTTCCGAAAAAATTGGTTGTCTAATTGAACTAAGTCTTAGTAGCTTTTGAAATGGGTGAGACATAGTAGCACCGAACAAAGAGGTCTCCAGTGCATTTTTAATTATGGTGAAGATGCTGCTTTTGGTCCATTCTCATGTGCTTGTCTGTTGGTGAAACCTTAAAACTTCAACTTGTTAATCAATAAATTTACTGAAATCCTGTTTCTATGATTCAGAATCTACTCATTTCTTGTATGATCCTTACAAACTAGTTAAAATAATGCGCACGCACAAACCCAATTGTGCTTATTGATTATTCTGAGCAAAACATTTTCTGGTTGGTAAACTTAAGCTTGTTGAAGTGGCTGTTGCAACAATATTTTATGTAGAGTATTAATGATAATGTATTATGAATTACTTAATCATACGATGACACATTATTATTAAAAAAAATCAAAATCTTCAAATCGAACTTATGGGTTGTGACCCCCCACGTCATATGCTTTTTATGAGTTTATAAATAACAATCCCAATAACTCATAAGCTAAACTCTTCTATTTATACTGTTTTTGAGCTATATTTTTATTAATGTTACTGATATTAAAGAACCCCAACCGGGAATTTGGATTTCTACGATATGAATTGTATACAAATTTTGTAAGTTATACACAATATATTTCTGTGATAATACTTTGCATGTTGTTTTTTGTTATTGAATGTAGCCAAAGATAAAAGCAAATTCGTTATAATTTTGATTCGATAATTCATATTAATATCACTTTGTTTACTTATTTAATCATTTTAATTAGTTTTAATTAGTTTGTTAATAATAATATTCATCTTATCAATAATAATATCGTATTAATGATATTGTATATTAATTTAAATATATCCAACCAACTTTGGTCCTAATTTGGTTTAGATGGAATCTCTCAGAACATGATGTCACGACCCATGACAGAGCAGCCGCAGAAGCAGTGCCTACAGGCTTGGTTGCGGCCAACAAAACTCCGAAATTGGAAGATTCATTCGAGTGAAAAACAGACAATGCAGAAGATCTTCTTTGTTATTCGTCCCGTACACGTAATGCCAAGTTAACAGTATTCCATCACCCTCCCGCTTCTTAAATGCCGACGTGGATTTTAGACCCTCCATTTGAGATAAGAATTAAAATTTAAAAAAAAAAACTCTTTTTTTACTGGACACTCGTATCCACACTTCGGCCCATAAAATAATGGGCTTTTCGGCCCAAGAATAGAACTTTTATATCACATTTACAACCTATACATAATACTAATGCTTACTTGCAAGTTCACTGTTTATTTTTTTACTTTTAGATTTTATTATATCATAGTGATACCATCAATTAGACCGATCTACCCATAGACCTTCCCTTTGATAGGGTTTTATAATAAAGTTTTTAATAATAGGATTGGTTAAAACAATATGAAATGGCAGGAGATGTTATGAGTGAGGGTGGCCACGTGAAATGCGTACGGAAAAATGAGGGGAAAGAAATGCTGTGTTCCCTTTTCAGGGGCCTAGCTCACCTTCGTGGTTGGGTCATGAATATGGGAAATGAGTAATTGTGGGCGGCATAGGAGGCAGGTAGTCCCATTCGTTCTTTGTCAATATCACCTAGGCTACCGACAGCTTTGTGAAATTAGATTTTGTTCATTCCTAAATCTTATGGTTAATTCAATAGTATACTATATATATATATATATATATATATTATAAGATATAATATGAATAAAAGATGATACATTATAATAATTTATAATACAATAATTTAACAATATGGATTAGATTTTTGATCTATGATGTGACACAAAGGTTTCACTTCCTACTTACAACTTCCCATCCTATGAATCCAAATTCCTTCTTCAATTATTTGTTGAGATATTTTTGAGTTTTCACTTCACCAAATTATTAAAGGCTTTCTGTCCACTGTCCTCTTATGGGCTTTTGGCTAGTTCATCTTCTATTTATGGGCTTATAAGATGTTTTATTTTGGGCCAAAAACTTGGCCTTATAGGAAAAAATCAAAGTGCAATAAACCCATATAATAGAGTTAAATACGAATTGAGTTATTTAGAGTTTTGCAAAACTTAGTCAAACAAACAAAGTTTTTGTATCAAAGATTGAGTTTATTCTTATAAATAAATCGAGCTGAAATCTAGATTTTACAAATCAAGTTTTCGAATTTAAGTTAAAAAGAGTTTAATTTATTGATCCCGGAATGACTTTTTTGAAAATAGGATAGGAGCTTCTCAAACCCTAGATGCAATTGAATCTATCCGTTAAAAAAAATTAATTAAATCCTGTTTACCAGTATTACTAGAACAAAAACGTTGTGTTTAGTTGGACTGACAGAAGGAAACAGTGGGCGCACGGCACAACCAATCTAATAATTAAAGGCCACAGTTTTGTAAAGGCGGGAAGAACTTGTTCATTTCCCCCAAAATTTTCCTCACACCCAAACACCCTTGTTTTGCAGCCATGGAGAAAACCAGCGATAAGCCCGAGTGTGCACGGCAGGCGCTGGATCTTCTCAATTGCGTTACACAATCGCCGTTCGATCAAGACAAATGTCTTCAACTCATGCAAGCTTTGAGAGAGTGCGTCCTGAGCAAGGTATATATATTATATATACATTTACCATTATTATTTTAGTATAGTTTGATTGGATCCATTGATTTCGATGTTTGTTCTGAAGATGAATTTGATGTTGTTATTAAGCTTGATAGATTCAATTTCCTGCTAAGAACTAGTTTTCGGGTTTGTTAAAATTTCTATCCCAGCTAGAAAACATTAAGGAAATAAAGCACTGTAATTTTGGGGTATTTGCTGTATGTTATAATCAGAAATTTTGGAATTCTTCTTGTAACATCCCAGCCCAATGTTATGATATTGTCCTTTTTGGGTGGACAATTCATCAAAGTTTTTGCTTCAAAACAGAGTTTTGACATTTTAGTAGTATTTAATCAACTTTTGGTATCATTCCCAAACGATTTGGGATGTCCGGTATATTTCCATGCTTTGTGTGAGATTTGTACGAGGTGTTATACTTGTCTTCTTGGTGTTTTGAACCGATCAATATTAACTTCCAGGGCATTTTCCTTTCTCTTTGAGGATTATATCAGTTCATCAAAAACATCTATGGTTACATATAATAATAGGTAGATCCCATTGAATATTAAGCTTGCTTTAATGAACATAGCATTTTACTTAAGTTTACCTTAAACCCTAAACCCAATGGAATGTTGCCAAGTTAGTTTGTATTGATAAATTAGTAAGATTTGTTTGTATATGTAGTTTTATTTTTAGCCTTACTATCTTTCTCCATGAGACCAGCAATTGGATTCCACCTTGATGATGAACTTAAATTTTATAAGAAACATGGACATATGCCCTTTTCATAATTTTTTATTCTTGTTAACTCAATGACCTTTGTTTACGGTTCTTCATATGAACTTTACGCAAAAACAAACATTTGTCTACTTGGCTGTTCTTTTGTGCTTTTTTGTGGTGGAATATATTTCAGCCTTTTCTTCATTATTTTCTCCACAGAAAGTGAAGAAGTTTTCATTGGCTGACCAGGGCCAGCGGGAATCAGGTTCGACCAGCAAGAAAGCTTGAGAAGTAATTTTGTATTGTTACTGTTTTTAATTGTGGCCTATTTTGATAATGTTGAAGAAAATTTTTCCCTTTTCTTATAATTTTGGTGGGAATGCTATTAAAATATGCTGATCGGCCAAATATATGGAATCTGCATATCCGGAAAGAATTTTTGAACTAGAGAAAGGGATTACATTACCCTCATTCAGATCTGATGTTAAATTTTATTGGCAAGCTTCATAAGTGACTAATTTGTTTCTAATATTTGAATGTTCACTTTATAATAGACTATTGTTACATGGAATAATAGCAGCCTCTATAGTAGCTGAGGTGCTATGTGCTTAAACAAGCTATGCTTATCATTCAAAGCAACCATTTGTCAACAGTTGTGGGCGATGAGAGGTAAGTTTGTGCTGGATGTTTTTCGTTATAATTGGTTTCTGAATCCTTTCTGGAAGTGGAATGTGAAAGCTTATTGATGTGGAAACTGCATATCATGTTTTGCTTGATTCCTTGTTTATTGGCTTCTTGTTAGTTGTTTTCTGTGTTCGCCATTTCATCGTCTCGGTCAAGAATAGATCAATGCAATCAGAGTGCCGTCTAACATAGGAATAACATTATCGATGGCCTCAACAAATCGTCAAAATCAATCTAAAAAAAAAAAAAAAGAATACAAACAAGTTCCAGTATCTTAGAATAATCGAGCCCCGCATCACTGTAATTATCCCTGCTTTAAAAAAACACTTTCATATCCCAACTCCCAATCCCCCTTGATTAGCTGACATAGCAAAAAACTACTAACTTTTTAACACAAGTCAGCGGCGTGAATGAGATAAGTAAGCACCAGCGCCACCAACATCAACACACATGCAATTCCTTGGTCGATCGATGTCCCTGAAACCATAGGAAAGCAACCCCAATTCAATGCCAGAGTCTTTGAAAACCGATCTTATAAATGCAAATTACTGAATGAAATCCCAAAATCCGACTTCTCGAAAATCAAATCCTAATAAATGTTAAACATTAATATTTCAAAACCCAAATCGTATCTGAATATCAGAAAGGAAACATGTGAAACCAAAAAAAATCTTAACTAACCGTCACTGGTGGGGGCAGGGGCTGGCCCCGAACCCTGAGCATTAGTAGCAGGCAAGAAAATAGCAAACATGAGAGCAGCAATAACAGCCACAACTTCGAATGAAACCCTAGCAATCGCCATTCCTCTTTCTATGCAAGTTTCAAAACTCTGATCTCTCTGCGACGCCTCTCTCAAATTTCTGGTATAATAAACCGCTCAGTGGGCTCTGGAGAGCCGCCCAGAGAGGAAAAAAGGTGGTTTTGAGTTTTGGCAAAACAAGCGAGAACAAAAACAAAAGAAAGAAGGGTCTCTTTTTAAAGAGAAGCTTAGAAAGACAGAGAGATTGTTTTATTATAGTATATGTATTGCTTTGGTTTTGGATGTGAAAAAACAGGGGTGAAACAGGTAACCAGGAGAATGTAGGGTCAGACCGCATTTTGCGGATAGAATATGAAAATTATAAAAAAGGCAGAAAGCCCTGTGAGCTTACTTTCTGGTTTTGGATTCCCGCCAGCCTGTGATCTCAGTTGGCGCCATATGCTGTTATTATAATTATATTGATTTTATTATAATTAAAAAAAAGACATAAAGATTATCAAAATAATATTGATTTTATTATAATGATATTATTATTTATTAAATTTTTAAGATAAAAATAAATTTATTTTTAATTAATATAAAAAATATTTAAAAATAATTATATTCAAGATATTTAAGTAAAATAATTTACTAATATTCTTTTATTATTTTTAACCAAATACAATAATTATTTATATCTATCAAATTTTATCAAACATAATAATTATTTATATTTAATAATTTTTTAAGTAATTTATCTTTAAAATAATTTATTTATTTTAATAATAAAATATTACTTAAAAAATGAGTTTAGGATGGGAAAAAATGGATTAAGTTGAAAAAGTAGTGGGTTTATAAGTTGAGGTAGGATAATGGGTGGGACTGGTTGGGCCTAGCTAGCTGGATTGTATTGATATTGATCTCTCTTTTGTGCTGTTAAATCCTTATTTCTTAGGCCACCAGTACTAATAATATATGAGCTAAACTGATTGAACCGTCTTCGGTTTGAACCAACAAGGGGTGTCAACTTGGCCAAGAATCATTTTGTTTTTGAAGATCCCCAGCTCATCAACAGCTCTTCAATTATTTTCAACTAAAAGGTGAATAATGAATTAAATTTTTTTCAAGTGAAAAAATAAATAATGTCTTTTAGTTTGTAGGCCACTTGATTTGACTGATCGGATAGACCAATGACATCAATATGATGTTATTAAATTGTTATTAGATAATATTGAATAATACATGTATCCAAACTAGTGGATGTACCTCTCAAAACTATAATCCTTAATTTTAAATAAATGACATTTGTGCTAATCTTTGATTCAATTTGATATGATGACTAAAATTGAATTTAATTATGATGTCGACTAAATTTTTGCATTATACTAACATTAACATCAACATAATGGGTTGATTTAACAGTTGAATGTTTTAGTCCTAAGGAATTCTAGATATATATTAGTGATAATATTAAAAATTGAGTGAATAATTAATAATGAAGCTCCTTACCACAAATTCGTTAATTCTAATTAAAATCAAACTTTGCAGCTTAAGCTGAATCAGTATCAAATTCCAAGTAGATAAGTTAGCAGCAGCAAGTTTCTAGTACCTGCAATAAATATATGATGGAGAATGAGTTTTTGATTTTTGTTGGTATAGAATTTGTGGCTCTGCTCACAAAATAATTATTTAGAGAGCAGTATTCTTGAAAATTGTCTGGATTATGTTGCCGTAACTTATCTCATTTCACAATGTTCATGTTCATGCCCTGGATAAGAGGTGACTTGTCATTTTTCGTATTTAATGAAATTTGACCTTAATATCTCTGAAAACTACCCATCTACAGCGGCACATTTATGTATGCACAGATCATAGATTGGACTTTTATACATGTTCACATTTGATACCAAACCAGAAGGGCATTCAAACAGCAGAGAAATTTGCAGAACTTCTAATTGTGTTAATTATACTGATAAGGCCAAAGGAAGGCTCCCTTCCTTTTCCGGGTGACATCTCTCCCATAATGGGAAGCCCCTATTCATTCAAAAGAGTCTTTGAATGGTGCAGTGGCATCTGAAAGCTGCTGCAACACGATGACCTTTTGCTGGTCTTGTTGGTTTGGCTTTGATTTTGCCGTCCATTGGCCCCCAGTCCAGGCATATTGTAGGCACCTTTGGGAGAGCTAGCTCCATTCAGTCCTGGTTCGGGAGTCCTAATCACTATCAAGATATTTTTAGCTTTAGTCTCTAGACATATAATTTGTCACTATTTTGCTTCCGAACTTTGAAATCTGAAGCTCACAAGTTATTTACATTCCCATGGTATCGATGTGAGATTTGTCAATGGGAGTGCCTTAATTTGTACTTTCACGTAAGCGTCTTGGAAAGCTGGGTAAAACAAATAAATTTGTAGAAGCTATTGATAGATATTATTTTGAGTAAATTGAATTAATGATTTCAAATCATGTTTAGCCACAGGTTTATCAAACTGTTCTGCAGGCTTTGCATTGCATGCTACATGCTACTAATAATTAGAAAAATGAATGGCAAAAGTTGATACACAAAACATAAGCTGGGAATTTTATTTCTTCATTATAATTGAGTACTGGACGAACAGTGCAGTACTGCAAGGTTTACATACAATATATTTTACACAGATGGATTTTGAAATTTTATTCATACTTAGTCAGAAGGCCAAAGAAAGGCTCCCATGGCAAACTTCCTCTTCTGGTTGATATCCCCGGCAATAGGCAGTCCATACTCTTTCAAAAGACAATCTAGTTTCCACTCAGGCATGTTCTCGTAGTCACTCTTTTTGTACCTGGGATAGTGAAGTGGCATCTGGAAGCAAGTACTGCAATTTGCTGACTTTCCCACTTGGTGTTGGCTGCCATTTTGCCTTAATCCAGGCATAGAATAAGCAGCGTTGGCTCCAGTAGTCATCTCTCTTGATCACTCTGATATTAAGCTCAAACAATTCATTTCAAGCTACCCTTTTATAGACATCCAGGAGAGGAAAAAGAATATCTGGGCATGTCCTAGAGGATTATATCTAGAGGGCATTTAAACCCTGAAAGCTATGTATTATTCGTCTTACTTGCAAAGAATGCTCAATGAAGCCACGTATGGTTAGAATTCCTCGATAAGCTCCAGCTGCGTCATTGACAAACAACATTCATTTTGCTATTAATTATCCCAGGGCCCTGAAAATCAGACCGGAACCGGTTTTGTGGGTCAACCAACTGGAAACATCCCAATTTCCAAGACAACATGAATTTCAGATTCCACATAAGTAGTGATTTTATTGTTATTTAGATTCAAATCTAATATACATGTGTCAAAGTATTTGAGATTTTATATTTAATAATTAATTATATAAAATTATTTTAATTTGTTAATATTTATTTAAATGATTTACTAATTTGATTTGATAATTAATTTGATTGTCACTTAAATCAGACTAACCCTTTCATCGGGTCATCATCTGACCAGTCTAGAAGGGCCAAAGATTTGTGCTACTGCTAACTGCCTTAATCTAATGCGTACAAAGACATGGCCAGGTTAAGAGTCGTGTATTTTTAAAACTACTTAACTAGAAATGAAAATTTGCAACTGTTCACTGTCTAATCAGTTCTTTCTAGCAAGTCAAGAAACGTAGTCTGTCAACAGTGAAGGAAGAATTTCCAGGCCGACGCCTACTTCCAGGGGCAATGCCAACACGGTCACCTTGAAAAATTTGGTGAGCTCGAAGAAGCATATGATTTCCACACAATTACTGTCACTCACGCTTCGTTTAAAAAGGAAAACTTAGAGAAAGCTCCTGCTTAATCACAATACTGCTAACATAAAAAATAAAAAATGTACAATGAATTATGAAAACCCAAACAGTGAAGCAAATAGAACAGTGCTTTAAAATCCAAACCGAGCCTGTCAGTCAAATATATTCAACCGAGACTTAGTGATCAATCCAATTTGTATATATATGTTTAAACTTATCTTAGTCATTGGATCGAAAAGATTAATAGTTGAACCAGATAAATTAAAGTCCGATCAATCATATCAAACGAAAATTTTCCAATTACTGGGAGATCTGCTAAAAAATATGCACATGCCACAATCCTGTGAATTTGAATCAAAGTCTATCTAATAAGAGATACACTATATACCACTAAATCATAATTATATTTTGTTGAATATTGTTATAACATTTATTTAATTTGTCACTGGTCAGACTGCCAATCAAACCGGTCAAAACCCAAACTGACCCCTTAATCAGATTAATATCCAATCTAGGTTTAAAAACATTAATATAGAGCTCACCAATTGTAACTACAACGTGGCATATATTGTACATTATAACATATAGTAGTTAAAGACGCTTCCGAAACAAATTTCAATGCTTTCTTTCATCCGGTCTGAAAAGTGTTATCACAATAGATTTTTTTCGAACAAGTATATTCTGAAAACGTACAAATACAATTACCTAATTCTGTCATTTAACTAGCCGGATCAGTCTTTCCCTTCCACCACGTTTGCAAAATTCCCAGCAAGTGCAATCAGTTTCTTGGACAGCAGCCACTGATAGCAGAGAAGAATCCAGGTGCTCAGGGACAGTTCTTTTTGCAGCCATGGATGCTTCTACATAAACAAAGTTGGTATCCTTCTATGTAATCTTTTGATCATTTCACTTCAGCCAATTATACAAATTCTGTAACTTCTTTCTCTACCTTGCTTAAGATTTCTGTTGTCTCCAAGAAATATTAGGAATCAGTTCTCCGTTCGACAGAAATTTCCTTCAGGCTCTCGGGAGCCACCTTCACAGTTGGAGGTATATTTATGAGCATGCTCGGAGGGGCAAAATACATGTGCAGTGACATCATACAAATAATAATGCCCAAGAAAAGCTGGAGCATTGCAAGAAAAGAAAAAAGAATGAACGCCAATTACCAAAACAAATGTTAAAAGGGGAGACTTCAAGAATGGCAAAAGTAAGGACATTGAGACTTGCCTGTAGTGTAGGCTTAAAACTGAAAAGGTATACTGATAAAAGCATTGTTAGAAGCATGGCCATTGACGTGGAATAAACCTGAAAGATAAAGAAAATTAAGGTTTTTTCAGAGAAAAAAAGAAATTATAGAGTTGCACGGGCACTTAGAACGGAAGATCTAGTGTCAAACAATCAAAGGCCTCTACTACTGGGAGCACTTGTCAGCAGTTAAAGTCACTTGTGAGGCCAGCCAAAGGACAGAGCTACAAAATTTTCCATGGAGAATTTCAACTCACCATGGCAATCACTCAATACCGACATTTTCATGCCCAGAATTCATATGCTGATGAAAATCATAAATATTACAATAGAAAGTAAATATTACCTTCACAATATTGTCAGCATACTTCATCAACCATGAAACCAACAATCCAGTGGATCCAAGGTTCAAAACAACCATCCAAGTTGTAATACTATATCCATCAAAAAGGCGTTGCCACCAAGGTCCCTTCTCAAACCCTCCTCTGAAGTCATCCATTAGAAGCCGTAACATATTAAATATAGAACCAAACCTGAAAGGAACAACAATGCCCATATTACAACAAAGTTTTGACAGATATACAACCAACGTATTATCTAAGCACCTATCTCACGGTAAAGATATCCTGTATCACCACAAATGTCCCACAAGTGTTTTGACAAGCTGTTATAAGGGTAGCTAATAAGTATTCATCTACTCTATACAACATTCCAAAAAATAAGGAAAATAATTTTCGCTGGCAAAAAGTTGCAACATTACAGCAGCAACTCAGGCCTACATTCTTTGTAATTACAACAATGAAAGACAGTTAGGTGAGATCTGACAATGTCCAAGTTTAGTAAATCAGGATATATATATATATGGAAAAAGCAAGACAGTGTTGAGATACCTACGTATACAATTGTACATTCTGCCAATACAAGCTATCATTGTTCTTCTTCATTAGAAACTCAGTATAAACACCAGCTAATGCTGAGAGACAAGCAGATAAGATACCCAACATATACCCTTGGATTGAAGCTGAAAATAAAGAATCACATGAGGCTTCTCCACAAGCTTTAACCTAGTATAAAACAAAGTACACTAATCACAAAGTCATATTAAAAACAAATCAATTATAATCAGGGATCTTTGGTTAAGTCCATATAGCTACGATAGAAGAAGATGGATGTAACAGAAATTCTTTATAGTGTTTCATTCAGCCCCTATAACATTCATAGATCAATTTTTAACCACAAGACAATAAATATGTACTGAAATAGAATAGACATAGGCATCAACAAAAAAAGCAACACCACATATAGTACATTTTAAAAATAATACCTGGCTTGTGGTTGTTCCAACAGCTAATAGCACAATAGCCATCCATTGGAGATTATAGAGTTTCCTCCTCAAGAATAGCCTAAATGAAAAAGAAGAAGAAGAAGAAGAAGAAGAAGAAGAAGAAGAAGAGGAAAACCTCTTATCAATTAAATAACAAGGACTCTTAATTAAAATAAAATCTAAGTAATTGAGACAACGCCCAAAATAAAAAGAATTACTAATCGAAAACAGAGAATGGAGCCATAAAAAAAGGCATGAATATTTTACAACTTTGAAAAGTCAAAGCATGAACCTGAATAATATGCCAGTTGTGACAATCTTAAGATTACCCATGATCTGATAAGTGGAAGTGTCAACATAAGTCAGGGTAGCAAACTGAACATTATTGTGAATCAGATATATAATTGATGGAATGGGAAATAAGCAGACACTTTTCCAGTCTGTAGTCATCCTTGAAGAAGATGCCCGGAACTCCTTCCAAAGAAGAAAACTAGAGACCACCAGCTGCAGGTTAGATGGTATGAGAAAAAACATAAAAGATAAAAGCAACTATTAAGCATAAAAAAATATACAATTTCAGAAAAATAATTCATTTATGCAGCGGTCAATCAATAAGGAAAATGGACAAATATCAACATGCTAAACAAAGTGATTTGAGTCAGAAATACCTTGAAAACTTCGGCAAGAAATGGAACAGTAGCATAATCATACTTATAGCCTCCATTACTTTGCGACAGAGTTGTGAAAATCCCCTACACAATATGAAAGGAAGGTTATTTAAAATTTCAACAGTTTTAGAAAAGAAATCAAGTTCAGATATAGAAATCAATGCTGCCAACTTCAATCAAAACATTATAATGAGAAAGAAGCCCTTATGACTCCTCCATATCAACAACTATCAACGTCACCTAGAAAACAAGTTGAAGGAAACCCATAGAAGAAACTGTGACTTTTATTTTACGAGAAAAGGGAAAAAACTGACAATTCATACAGAGCACAATCTTATTACTGAGTTCTCAGAAAAGCTTGGCTGTTATGAGGCAGAGTAATGAATGGAAGAAATATTGATGAGAAAAAAGCAAAAGAAATAATTCATGTTTACAATTACACATATGCAATATTTTGCAAAACTATTTCTGAAGTGTTATTTTTGAAAATATTTCACCTTAACCGGGCTTGGGTTTCATATTATTTTCCCTCTGTTTCAGCATTGAATTCAAAGAAGTTCAAAATTTTAGTACAATTAACAAAATTTAGATTAATCTGCAATTTTCCTCTTCTCTAGTGTTTATTTCTTGCAGATTTCTATTAAAGAAGTTACAAAAAATGAAATGCTCAGGCCTAAACTCACACAAAGCATATGTACAGCAACTGTATACACGTTTCCTTTCACACCTTACTTACCCAAGAACTTCAGCCACTTTTTCAGAAAACAAAGTTTAACCACAGCCAGGGCTGGATCCAAGCTGAGCCATCTCAGCTCGGTGTTTTGGTGTGATTCGAACCAACTTTGAGCTGGATCTTCAGCTCGGCAACTTGGCTTGAGTTCGGTTCGAATCTCCCTCTGGTGACAGTGTTCATCCCTGCCAGTGACACTATCCATCACACCGGAAACCCTCTGACTACGTCTCTAGCCAGCTCAAACAAGCTTGAGCTGAACATTATAGATTAAAGCCAAGCTCGAGCCGGCTCAACTCAAATCCAACCCTAACCATAGTTCTTTCAATCAACACAATATGGGTAACTCTTGCAATGATTAATTGAATTCACCACAAAACATCAAATCAAACATAATTCCAATTAAAATCAAATCAATGTCAATTAATAAGTTAGCTCAAAACAGTGAAAATATATATATAACTAAAAGCTGTATAATAATTAGCGACAATGATATGAAAGACTAAGAGTTAACAGCGGGCATTGGCAAATTCGATTTGCTTTCAGATCAAGCAAACACATTCAGCATCCATATCTTGTAATGCTCGGATTTAAACTTAAAAACCAAAAACGAGAAAATATTGTTATAGGAGAATTCAGTTCTTAGAATTAGACCTGAGAACTAGTGAGAACAGTGAGAAGTATCGCGACGAAGTACCACTGCATCGTGTTTTCCGTTTAACAGTCAGCTCTCATTTCATTTTACTCGCTTCGCTTTCGGAGCCAGTCAGAGAGACTGTTGTGCAATGGGTCCAAAGATATATGGGATCTGTAACTTCGAATAAAGGGCCTGAAAACGGGTGGACCATTTAAGCTTGGGTCAAATTTATATGAGCTGGATCCGAATATTGATTAGGCTCCTCGTTTCGTTGGTCTGATTTGCATCTAAATCCAACTTTTTTATAACAAAAAATAAAATAAAACTAAACTAAATTAAACTGTATATAAATAATTTTTTTTAATTATTTATATAAATTAAAATGATAATATTAATTAAATAATATGATTATTTATTTTTTCTTTCACTTAAAATCACTTAATCAATTATTATCACATTAAGTGTTATATATAAGTTCATAAAATTTGTCTATATATGAAGTATTACTTGAATTCTATCCAAGTTATTTGAACTCATATCACTATTAGAATTGAATGAGTTAAATTCAAATTGAAACAAATTAGTTCAAATTTAATTCTGTCTGAACTAGAATTCGTTTTTTCAACTCAACTTTATTTAATTGTATTAGTACAAAGCTTAAACTTAAGTTTAAAATAACAATGACTAACTCAAGTTAAAATTTAAAAAAATTATATTTAAACCATATAATTTATGTATTTATTAATTATTTTTTCTTATTTAAAGTCAATAATAATATTTTAAAAGAGTAAATACATGGTTTTAAATTTTTAAGAATTTATTATTATCTTACTTAAATCAAATTGTAAGTTTACAAACTCACCAAACTAATTAATAATAAATTCAAACTCAAATCAAATTCAAACATTTTTCAAATATTATATATATATATATATATATATATATATATATATATATATATTTCAATTTATATTTATTTGTCTAATAATACCAGAAGCTCTACTTGCTCTGGCCCATAAGACGGCACAGCATTATGAATTTATGACCTTAGAATATATCCAATTACACGACGTCGTTTGTCTTATAAATTAGAGTTCAACGTCAACGGTATTTCAGAACAGGGTGATTAATCAAGGGGAAGACATTTATAATATGTTACGCCAAAGAAACCGGACGAGTTCAACGGCCATGGCTGACTCTAATTTCAGTTTCTAATTTTATTCTTGTCCCCTTGACCAAAAGCTGACAAAAATCAGAAAATGGTTTCTTCGTTCGTTGATCAAACCCGAGAAAAACAATGCACTCATTAAAAGTCACAGCTACAGAGAACATATAATATAATCTGATTTCCTTGTGCCTTTTGGCCCAACTTAGTCTCCTTGTTCCGAATTCTGATTCTTGATCTATTCCTTTCTGACCTTGCTATCTTATTGTTGATTCATTGTTTCTTTTTCTTTGATGTGCAATAGAGATGGGTTGTTCTTGTGCATCGATTAGACTGATCTGTTACGTTACTTGATGTTATGAAATTATGAATTTTGTTGCAGAGACATATATTTTGTCATTGTTATTGATGATATATCAATTTTTTTAGATCTCTGGTTGAACAATCCATTGAAGGCAATCTCCAAGGCCAGTTCAAGTTCTGGAAGATCTATCAGATTTGAAATTGGTGTTTATATTAAGGATTTTGCAGCAATTAGTGTGGTTTCAGGTAGTGCTATTTAATCTTTTTGAAGGGCCTCGTATGGAGCAATTCAGGCAGGTTGGCGAGGTTGTGGGAAGTTTCAATGCTTTGATGGTGTTGAAAGAAGACATCCGAATCAATAAACGGCAGTGTTGTTTACTTCTGGATATCTTCAATTTAGCTTTCTCCACAATTGCGGAAGGGATCAAGCATTTCTTGAAATCAGAAGAGAAGAACACCAAGTGGAAAGCTCTTGAGCAGCCCTTGATAGAGCTTCATAAGGTGATTAAAGAAGGAGAACTCTATGTCAGACAATGCTTGGATGATAAAGATTGGTGGGGTAAAGCCGTTACTCTTCATCAGAATAGAGATTGTGTTGAATTTCATATTCACAATTTGCTTTGCTATTTCCCGGCTGTGATTGAGGCCATTGAAACAGCTGGTGAAATCTCAGGACTTGACCCTGATGAAATGCAAAGAAGGAGAGTAGCACTCGCAAGAAAATATGACAGGGAATGGAATGACCCTAAACTTTTCCAGTTGAAATTTGGCAAGGAATATTTGATCCCTCGCGAAATTTGCCATCGTTTTGAAAGTGCTTGGAAAGAAGATAGATGGCTTCTTATTGAACAACTCAAAGAGAAGAGAAGTTTGGGATCTGTTGTTTTAACAAAGAATGAGCAGCTGCTTGTAGAGATGCTACTCAAGAAACTAAATGCACCAAAGCCTTGTAATGGGCAACTCTTTCCTGCCTCAACTTTGTTAGGAGGGAAGGATTACCAAGTAAGGAGAAGATTAAGTGGAGGAGGCAAGTACAAGGAAATTATATGGTTGGGGGATAATTTTGCTGTTAGACATTTTTATGGTGAGATAGATGAATCATTAAATTCTGAGATTGCTAATCTTCTTTCCCTGTCACACCCCAACATTGTGCAGTATCTTTGTGGCTTTTATGATGATGCGAAGAAAGAATTTTTTCTTGTCATGGAGCTGCTAAGCAAGGACCTATCTCTCTACATGAGGGAAACTTTTGGCTCAAAGAGGCGAAGCTCATTCTGTCTTCCTATTGTGATTGATCTTATGCTTCAGATTGCAAGAGGTATGGAATTTCTTCATTCAAAAAAGATCTATCATGGAGAATTAAACCCTTCAAATATTTTCCTCAAAGCAAGGGCTTCCACAGAAGGTTATTTTCATCTAAAAGTTTCTGGTTTTGGATTGTCATCTGTTAAAAGTTATGCATCTCGACACACAATTCCACCACCACCGCCACCGCCACCACCACCACTACCACCGCCAAGCCAACGTGTAACAGACCCTTGTATTTGGTTTGCCCCAGAAGTTCTGGCCGAGCAAGAAGGGGGAAGTACCTCTAATTCCAAGTATTCGGAGAAGGCAGATGTTTACAGTTTTGGGATGCTTTGTTTTGAGCTTTTAACTGGGAAAGTTCCTTTTGAAGATGGACATCTTCAAGGAGAAAAAATGACAAGAAACATAAGAGCAGGAGAAAGGCCTCTCTTCCCATCAGGCTATCCAAAATATATTGTCAACTTAACCAAAAAATGTTGGCACCCAACTCCTTCTCAACGCCCCAGTTTCTCACCGATATGTCGAATTTTACGTTACATCAAGAAATCCCTTGTGATGAACCCGGAGCATGCTCAATCTGAGTTTCAATCGCCACTTGCAGATTATTATGATATAGAGGCAGGATTCATAAGGAAGTTTGTGTTAGAGCGGAGTTATGATGAGACATCTGTCACACAAATCCCATTTCAGTTGTTTTCCTATAGAATATCAGAGAAAGAGAAGGCTATTCTGAACAGTAAAGATAAGCATTTGGAATTAGGCAGTGATGCAGCCTTAATGTGCAAGGATGAGTTTGATTCTGTAGGTGCTATTATGTTGGCAAATGAAACGAGATCAATGTGTTCTGATGTGAAGTCAGTCTGTTTTGATATGAGATCAGTTTACACAGAGATTCCAGGCAAAAAAGTTTCTCAGTTTGATACCTGGTCAGTTCATTCTGATGCTCCAATGAAGAAAATTTCTATTTCTGAATTTAGGTCACTTTCTTCTGAGGTTCCCAACAAGAAAATGGCTAATCCTGTTTCAAGATGGAGAAAAACCAGGCCTCTATTGGATACCATTCCTAGTCCTGATTCTCAGTCAGTTGGTTCCAGGACTCCAGAAAGGACTATTTCTGGGTCTCTAGGGACATCAGGTTCCTCCGACACTCAAGCTAGGAAAATTCCAGGTTCTAATCCAAATTCAGCTTGCTCCAGAAATACCAAAAATCAAGTTAAAGTAGTCAAGAAAGCCACTTATGTAAGGGTCAAAAAATGGGAAGGTAAGTTTCCCTTCTTAAACTCGAGTTGCTTTCTAAATAGAGTCTTGAAAGTCATATACTGTTAACTAAATCTCGTTAATTTGATGCTGCAGGCCCAGGAGTACCCAATGCGAAGGGACGAACAAGAGCAACAATGACAACAGAGTCACCAAGGTCACCATTTAAACCAGGTGGGCGCGGTTTCAGGATAGGCCAAGAGGTTAAGAGTCCATTGGGCCAAAGAAAACGAAGATCACGGGCTACTCCCTTGAATTCTGACGCAGCATAGCTGTTGTTTAGCTCAACTCGATGAAACGAGTCCTTAGGCTTCCATGTCAATTTTGTGTACAATGTACAATTTCACTGCATATCATATCATGGCCTTCTGTTCTGAGCCAGTGAGCAGCAACGTTTACTTGTTATGCTTTTAAACTTAAAATTTATAATATTGAAGATGAATAGGCTTGGTTGATATTAACCAACTCAATGAGACACCTCATTAATCTGGCAAAATTGAATTATGATATAGAGCCGTTTATGATCTACAAATCTATCAAAGCAAAATTATCATATACATAGATTTACAATTCACTTTAGTATTCATAACTTGAATTTATGGAATCAACCTATGTGGCAATTTCTTAGATAGATCGAGTTCGAGTCCCATATGCTTCTCCATTGACTGCATGGAAGTCTGAGTCTGTGAATTGTCACAACGAAGAACTGAAAGAATAATTCGTATACACACACCACAATCTTTGACTTCCCATCATCAACATATATCAGCCAGTTCCAGAAATCCCTTAATATCCATCCAGTTACTAACGTTCCAAATTAATCTCGATTGTTTTCTTCTATATTCCAATGTGGTGAAGCCTCTTTCTATCATTGAAAGCACCGTGATACTCCTGGTTTCAAAGCCTGCAAATAGTCCGTGCCCAGATCACTAATTTTTTATATAATTTGGGGATCCGAATTCATAATTAGTAACTCTTCTGGCTATTCTTTAATCACAATAGGCTGAAATGCCTAAAAGCTTCATACTGAGCATTCAGCAGACTAGCTTTCTATCAGAAATAGGCAGCCAGAAACCAAGAGAGGTATCTCTCGGCTTTTCAAGGTTCTCTGTTGCTTTACTCAGTTTTAGCTCAAATAATGGCAACCCAGGCGAATATAAACAAATAATTCTTAGATCAGCTTCACAGCCTTAATATCACTTAAACCATCTGCAACACTTTTATGCACCCACTTGAACTGGCAGCAACAACCATGTCTGATTTTGCTCTCCAGCAGACGCTTGAAACATACAGCCCACTGTCATCATCAGTCTCTTTTCCAGAAATAGGATCAATGGAACCAAACTTATAGGATGCAATTGGCATAGGTAGAGATCTATAGTAAGCATAAACCTGAAGGCAGGACAAACATGACATCAAACAGTTAAGAGAAGTTGGGCTATTCATCAGAAATGTTGATAAGGCACCAAGGATGAAGGAAACTTAAAATTGCATGAAAAATTATAGATACACTTAATGCTGCAGCAAAACAAACTACAATAGACGATTTTATGTTCTACCTCATTTGTTTCTGAACCACAAGCTATATAGCCATCAGCGGTTGACAACCCCACAAAATTCTGAAGGAAATGCATAATCAAACCAAAACAATACAAAAACAAAAATTAGATATGCTTAAGATATGGTTAAACAAAAATGTATAATCCGGTATGCGATAACCACCTTCTCATTAGTATGCCCGCTAAAGGTTAAGCTGCAAGCATTGGTGGATGGCCCACAATGACTGGTTTTTTGGAGATCCCAAAGCTTCAAGGTATTGTCAGTGGATGCTGTAACAAGAGTGACAGAGTCCAAGAATTTCACATAACTGACAGCTTTCTCATGGCCAGCCAGTACGCACCATGGAGCTCTAGTATTCCGAATATCATAGCAATAGGTTCTGTAATCCGCTGAACCAAAGGCCAGCAAATAACTGGAGTGAGTGGAGAACTGAACACAACAGACATTTGCATTGTTCTTGATAGTGGCTAGACAGTTTTTCTGCCAAACAATAAAAAGAATAAGATTTTGAATGAATAAAAAATTAAACAATCAAGAAGCCAGGCAGTGGCAAAAGCTAAGGATTAGGTGCTAAATCCATCAATTGCCTGGCTGCAAATCAAGTGAATGACCCAACCAAACACAGTTAGTACCTGTCCTACATACATATTGCTCATTTTAAAAGTTGAAACAAAAGATCAAAATGAGTTACTCACAATTTTAGAGGGTTAACACTAATATAGTACATTGAGAATACTAATGTCTCTTCAAAAGAAAAAGATTGAAATGATCAACGAACTGAATATAATATTTGCTAAGAGAATACCACTAATTTCATCTTTCAAATTTAGGATATACTAGGCATCAATTTTTTTTAAAAGCATATGGTGAAAAAGAAAACGTGCCTCATTAGTGCTCCACAGCTTAACAGAATAATCATCACTTCCACTGGCTAACTTCATGGGATGTACTCTGGAGAAGTCAACAGACCAAGCCCTTTTTTCATGCTCAATGTAATGAGAAATTGTTTGACCAGTACTAGCATCCCATATCTGGAAACCATCCAAACAAATTAAAAGTAATGAGAATTTCAGGGAACTTATATCAGACTGAGAGCAGGATTCAGAAGATAAAAATCATGAAATATAAGGTAAATTGAGACCAAAGTGTACTACATGCACTTATGCATAAAATCAATAATGGTTACACAAACCTATGAATGTGGTAATGAAAATTATTAAATACACCATGGCACATTATATCAATATAACACGATAAAAAACACCAAAAGCCAACCAATTATGCTGTCCTGAGAGAAAATGATGATTTCTTGATAAGCTTCTGAAGTCTACAATAGTTTAATGCTTGTTGTGCTACTTTTGTAGCTATTGTATCATACACTTGCACACTATGTGGGAAGGCTCAAGGAATAAAATTGGCTTGATCTCAGAACTACCAGGAACAAAGAATTTTTAATTTGGAAGTTCAATGTTATTTACTTAACAGTAAAAACATGAAGTATATCAAAACAACTACTAACACAGACAAAATTTTGCAGAATGGGGACCAATTTATGACCTACAGGATATAAGGTTTATTTAAATCTACCAGTTATATGTAGTGAGCATTTGGAGCAAAAGACTTTGCATCTATGCCACATAGAAAAACTATGGTCACAGTTGAGCAGGTTGGCCACTGACATCCAGAAACAAGTCCTTTGAACATAAAAACTTTCTAGTCTAAAGGATATACAAACCTTGACCACACCATCATAGTCAGCTGAAGCCAGAAAGTTCTTAATATAGTTGTTCCAGCAGATGCAGCTAAGCTTTGATCTGTTTAACATCTCCACAGCTGGATAATGAATATCAACCGAGTCGTTGAGGAGTGCATTAAACTCAAATATCTTAATTTTCTTTGATACCCCAGCAGTGGCAAAATGGTCCTCATCCCGGTCGAAACAAAGAGAGCAAATCACATTTGCAGAGTTGTTGAAGTCACCAGTTCTCAGTACACCACGCACTTCAAACTTACTGTAGCGAGCATACTTGCACAAACCATCAAAGAAGGACCCTAGAGGATCAGTGGGATTCTGTACTCCCTCCTTTTGGGCCAAATACTGATTGTCACGATTTTTCAGTAAGTTTTTATCCCAGCATGTCGTAGCATCAGTGTCAGGGAGCTGGATTTTTGACCTCATTGAGAAGTAAGCACTTTCAAGCTGACTAAAATTCCTCATCAACCTCATTTCATTTGCATCAAGAACTGGGGACAAATGCAGCTCTGAACTTGAGGGTTGGGTAATGATGTACTTGTTCTCCCTTGCATTAATGGAGTTCTTTTGTAGGCAAGAACGAACCAATGGATTTTTCAGACAGAGCCTTTTATCAACCTCAGCAATATCTGCTTCTAAGCATCTAATGTCTTCCACTAACTTGGAAGCATGATTTTGCTTTTGCTCTTCCAATGAAGTCAGGAAATGCAGCAATAGCTCTGATTCAGAAGCATCTTGCTCAATGGACAATGACAGTTCTTCTGCACACACCTCCTGAAATCCATTAATTACTTCAGATTGTAGGATTTCCCTGTTATACGCCAACAATAAGCAAAAACTATGTCAAAAGGGAAAAAGTAACTTGCCCCAAATTTATTATATACATTAGCAAATCCCTATTCTTAACAATTTTGTAATGTTCAAAATGTATTGCTATTAACAAAGAAAGCACATAAGTTCAGTGGGGAACAAGGAGAAAAAATATAACACCCAAAGCATTAACAAAAAAAAAAAAAAACTCATAAATACTCTGTATTTCATTAAGGATCAATTGCATATCAAGTTCTTTTCTTGAATTGTCTGTCCCACCTACCTAATACCAAGGACATAATGATAAAGCACACGCATATGTGCAGGTCATTTAGAATCTCATACCAATATTGATGTTGGCATCCTAGAAAAAGATTTATTAAGTTGCAAAGTGCTTTTAGTCAATTAGAAAGCTCAACATATAATGTTATATTATTCATCCATTAAAATTTAATATAGGAATTACCAGGTTGATTCCAAAGAATTTCCCTTAAATAAATATACAAGTTGAACTCGGTGTAGTTAAAGAGATTGGAATATTATATTGTCAGACTAGGGAACCCAACATACATAATTAAAGATGTTCTTCTGGACAGTGCATCCCCCCAATAAATGATATTCTTATCTTATGCCAATTCTCATAACCTTTATATGTCCCTCGAGAATTGATAGATCTTTGCAACTTGAGATCAATCTCCTATATGTTTAAGCAAGTGACTTGCAACTTTCATTCAGTAATCAGAAATCCTTCAGCATATGCATTGGATTTGAAACTGGGATTAACTGCCAGATACTACAATCTACATAGTCAGGAAAAAATGAGATGCCATATCCTAGATAGGGGGTCAAAGGTAATTTGAACCTATAACTTCTTGATTGAAAACTAAAAGTCATAGAGCTTGGCCTACTGTTTTCCTCTAACATTATTATACCATATTTACTGTTGCCCAACAACCACAGAATACGGGAGAGGGCAGTACCCGGTTGTTGGGCGTGAATGGGGTTCAGGATGAAATAACCACAGGCAAAATCCAGCTTCCTTGGGATTTTCAGATAGAAAAGTAGGAGGAAGTATCCTATGGCGTAAATCTGACATTGCAGCAGCATGTGCCCTTTCAGAATCAAAACGACCAAGTAACTGAAAGGAAAACCCATATTAATCAATTCAAAGTAGAAGCCAGAATAAGCAGGAGAAAAAGAAGAACTCAGAAAATGCTTTAAGATAGTAAACTTGGTGACCATTACAGAAAACAAAGTGGATATAACTTACTTCCAAGTGCAGATATAGAAATGAAACCTTAGAAATCTTGCACGCTATGGTGAAATAACAGTTGCAAAGAAAAATTTTATCTGTCCTCTCACCTCAAAAAAAAGAACACCAAGACTATAGATATTCGAAGATATAGTGCAAATCCCCTCATTGAGCTCCTCAGGGCTTGCATACCATTTTTCTTCCAACTGCTCACATACAGAAGCCGTAGGCTCTTGCACAGTATTAGAGACAAAGGGGCTGCTGGACTTGCTCTGTGTTCCATATCCCGTACTTGTGTGATGTTCCTTCATATCCTTTGAAGAATACTGTGTTATGGCTGTATTTATGTCATTCTCATTGGCTGTTTCAACTTTGATGCTAGATCTTGAAGAAAACAAAGGCCACCGTTCAACAAAGCCCGTGTTATCGTTGAATTTTTGCTTCTTTGAAAACATAACTCCAGGGGGAAATACTTCTTCCTTTGCTGGCCTTCTCCTATGTGCAACACTCTGTAAAGTTTCTCTTTGGCTAGTTGATTCGAGGTACTTAACCTGATTTGATCGCAACAACTTGAAAGATGATGGCCGTAAGTCCAGCAAGATAATACCTTGAGTGTGAGAATAATCCACCAGCTCCACAATCTGCCTAAATATATACAAGCACTCAACTTTTTTCACTTTATGGCCCCTAGCTTTCAGCCATTCCCTCAAACTCACCCCATAATCAGAGCTACCAGCCCTGGATCCACCAGGCCTACAGGAAGAAGGCACACCAACTTTGGCACCCAAGTTTGGTGAAGCATTAGAAGCCAACATAGTGTCACCAACAGCATTTGATAAAACATTAGAAACCCCTGTATTGGTTCCAGCAGCCATTGGTGACCCATTAGAACGCTTTGTAGTACCAAAAGCTTCCTCTGTATTTTTCAGATCTCTAGACTGTTTAAATATATCATGAGATGGACCTCGACATACTATCCCCTTGCCCTTCAAAGTAGTTTTCACAAAAAACTCGGAAAACCCTGACTTAGATAAAATCTTTGTCCGTATGTGTCCATGAGATAACATATTGCTCAGAACTCCATTATTTTCAGAATTTGTCAATGGTTCCTTGACTACATTGTGGTCATCATTTAGTGGTTTCTGAGCCAAGAACCTGTGGACAGACGTGTCTCTTACATCTTCCCATCCACTCAACATAGTTTGACCATTTTCCCTATCATCGTGCGGAGTCCCACTTCCTGATCCACCTGCCAACTGATACAGATGCTGCCACCTGTTATGCCTGGTCTGCATTCTTTCTTTATTGTTTGATGTACCCACAATGGTTAAATTTGAACTATTGTATTTTTGCACAGTTAACTCTTCAACCATGACACCTGCATCATTGACATTTTGAAGGCTAGTACATGGGAGTTCTGATGCATCCACAGGACTTACAATCCTATTTATGTTCTTGCCTTCTAACATATCTGCAAGTATTTGAAATGAACCATCACTTGAATTGCTTTCTGGAATGGCCATTTCTTGAGATTCCAACTTGTTGCAGCTTTCAGGTTTCAATGAACACTCATTCTCTTTATTCTGGAGGTGAGCACCTTCAGCTGCATTAACTGAAGCCACTTCATCACCCGGTCCGTCATCCATATCATTCATACAAGCTTCATTAATTGGTATGTTTGACCATTGCTGTAAATTGGACTTATTTGATTTAGAAACTTCAAGAACCATATATGTATAAGACACGTATAGCATTGTCACCCAAGCAAATGTTAACAAAAACCATTTTGTTTCCTATAATTTAAAAAAAAGATAAACGAAGAATTGATCAACAGTAAGAACAAAACCAGCTATTTCCAAAAAAAAGATAATCAGCAATAAACTCTTCGAATATCTTGGTTTTTATAAAACACATAGACAACACAATTTATTCTCATTTAGTTTCTATGAAAAGCGTATACAAACATCACATGTTATCAAAATCACCAAATTCTGATGCTCACTAAAACAGAAAAAAAGTCAGGATTACTTACAGAACAAAACTTTCAGCTTCTGATTGTTTCAAAACCTAATGATGTTCAAATTGAAATCCAAAAAAATGCAAAACACTAAAATTAAATTCAGAGTTTTCTTATGAACCCAGAAAGTAAAACGCAAAACCCTCCACTTAAAAACATATATTCAGCCCAGTGGCGATAAGACAATAAACACCCTCAATTGATATATTAACTATTCCGCTATATTATCCTCATTTTTCCCAAAACCCAACTGCCGGTGAAAATTACGAAAAATACATGCAAAATAAAACGTACCCATTTTAAGCCAAGACCAAGAACAAGGCTGCGATAAACAGGTCCTCATTCAATCCACTTGAATTTTCTAGCGCAGAAACTGAAAATTTTTCGTCCTTAATATAAACCCTAAAACCCCCCTGAATAAGAAAGTGAACAGAGGAGAGACAAATAACTTGCCTGAAATGGAAAAATACAAATATTGATTGAATAAATAAAGAAACATATAACACACAGTGTTCTTTTGAATCTTTTATACGAGATTATGTTCAATTTTCTCCGCAAAGAAAATAGAGCTGTTAGATCTTTTGAAATTCTTGTCGGTTTTTTAGTTTGTGTGAATTTAAATACCTTTTGGTCGGGCAACCAGATCCATGAAACTCAAAAATGTGGAAAAAGAGCCACCAGTAAATTTTGCATTTTCAATATTTGATATTAATAATAAAAAAAATGAACTGCATTTTTATTTACAGGAATGCCATTCATTGTCCAGTTGAGTGATGAGTTTGAAGAGATGACGTGTTAATGTTTAAGATGATGGCTTGTCTTGTTGTGATACGGCAAGTGAAGTCATGTCATTTACTTAATAAACATCAAAATTTAAGGTTTCTTAACTATGCATATTTAATAACACGTGGTCAATTTTAAATCGCGATTGAAAATTACAGTCTGCCCATGTGATGGGAGCAAACTGTTTTTTTTTATTAGGCTTGGATCATGATTTCAAATTGAAATTCACATTTAACAGCTTAGTTTGAGATTAATTTACTTAGTTATTTTATTAATGATATAATTTATTTTATTAATAATCTTTCAATAATATTATATATTAATAAAAATAAGTTTAAAATAAATATTATAGTTTTAATTGAAATTCGAATCTTTCTCTTTTTGTCTTAATCGAATTAAATTTATCCTTAATTTTCAAATCCTGAATTAGGATTGATACAAGTGTTAGTCAGATTGAGAAATCAATATTGTTTCAACGGTGTTAATAAGATCAAAAAGAAAAATAAATAATTTATAATCCAAATTATGCATAAAACACATGTTTCAACGGTGGGAAAAATTTATATAAAAATTATGATGACGTAAATATGACCACTAAACTGAATTGATTTAAGAATTTGAACTATAATCCAATATAGTTTGTTTGATTCAACTGCAAATCAACGTGAATCAATAGCTAATAATAATTTGAAATTAATTCAGACTAAACTGATACCCAATCCTGATTGAACCGTCAAGGTTTTATAACACGAACTAGAAATGAAAAAAGAATACTAGCTGGTATCCGACTTTAATACACAAAAATCATGTGGTGATCAACGGTCCACGTCAGTCCAACGAAGAATGCGGCACACGCATGGTCATAATCACATGGCCATTCATGGGACAAGAGTTTAGAGATGAGTCAGTCAGCAATGGAAGTAAAACAGAAGCATTTGGTTTGCCAGGTGCCGCTTCATTTCCCCCATTTGCTTAACCACCCAGACCTAGCGGTCCAATCCAAGCCATACCAGTGGGCGGCTCAAATTAGCACCACAAATAGCTGCTAAAATATAGGAACATGAAAGTGGACACATGTTCAACATACAGTGGTTCGTAGTCATTTCAATCCAGAACAACTGGTGCAGGTAGTAGCTGAGTTGAAGAAGAGCCCTTCCAATTTTCTTCATTAAAAATAAATTAAGATCAGAGAAGATAAAGTTACAGGACGTTATGGCCTTGAGAAGAATCCCATTATCAGCAGCAGGCTATTTTTAAATTAGCCAGAAGATTCTGCCTTAGGCCTGCAACTACTTAGCAATTTAACAAGTAGACTCCATCGTGCACAAAGATCCTAACTGAAATTCCTTCAAACTCAAATTCAACTTGTTCAAACCAAACAATGATCCAAACTTGAATAATTCAAATCAAATCCTACATGTACTTTGTATGGAATCCCTCTTACATCTCTCCCTAACCACTACTCTTGAATAGGGAAGAGCTAAGGGAATCTCAGAAATGTCTATATACAACAACATTAACAGGCAGGAAGAATATCAATGTCCTGGCCAGACTTAGCAGAAGCAGACAAATTAGTAATTTAGTATGTTTATTTAAACCTACAGCTGTTGCGGGGTGAATGTCAGAATAGTGTGGTATAAACATCCAAAAAGATCCTATCCTCTTTGACATTTTAAACCGTCTGCGGCTTAAGGATAACTTCTGATCATAAGAAGGTTGTCTACCCAACTTAAGAGAAGAATAGAGGATCCTCTTTTCTCTGGTATATCTCAAATAACTGTTTAGAGTGCTCAATGGCTAGCTTTTTGCAATCATCAAGACCGTTTTTGTCATACTGCTGCAACTCTGGGATAGATTTCTTCAGCCTCCCTTGCAGATCTCCGTCTATGAGAAACTCAGCCAAAGCAGTACCCCTGCGGTCAATTCACAGAGAAAGATTAAATTAAAAAGAAATTGCACAACAACAATTGTTCAACACAAAATAATGTAGCAGGCTATTATCTTCTTAATGATAAGGGGAAGTAAACGTGTCTCCAAAGAGAACCTGAAAATTCAACACGCTGTCATTTGAGCAGTCAAAACCATTGTTTTGAAAAACCGGATCGAACGGTTCAACCGGTTGAACTAGAAACTAGCTCCAAGTTTGGTCCGGTTAACATTAAAAAATAGTTTATTAATTGACTCGATCAAATCCAATCAAAACCAATGAAACCAAGTTTGACCAAAATTTAAGGTATTTTTAATAAATTTAATTATTTTTTAATAATTTAATAATTTTATATTAGATTGGATTAATTTCTAAAGCTTTATAAAGAAAATATAAATTCAAAAATAAAATAAAAAAGAAGAAAAAAGTTATCTCATATCTATTGAAATATCTTATATAGATAATAACTTACAAAATTATATATTTTTTTCTGTATAATAAGATAAAGACATTTTTTTAACCTAATTATTTCATTGAAATTAGATAAATAATTATCACTTTTTAGAAATAATATATTTTAATCATCATAGATTTGAATATCTTGATTGATTATGTTTTTTACAAAATTTGTTGGTTAATTTGATATTATTGAAAAAATTCATTATAATTTGATAACAAGTTAGACCGGCCGGTTTCCGTTTAAACCATGAATCAATGAGATAATCGATTCTATTATCACTCTAGTTTTAAAAACATTGGTCAAAACTAATGTCAAAAAACTGAAATACAATTTCCTTTTGCCACACATTTGAGGCATTAAAGGCCTAGCTCTTGCTTACAAGTTACAAGGTATATGTTTCTTGAGAATCATGCCAGGTGAAAACCTCATTAGTATTAACAGGGTGGATATCAGACTAAACTCAGTTTTTCCAGCTCCCACACCTAATTTCTGCCCAGTTATCTGTGTTTCATTGCTTAAAGGGGCGTTTCAGGAATGTTATTTTAAACTGCATCTGTAACAATTAGCATGCTCTAATAACTAATAAGTAACCATCTGCATTACAGTGGAGGTGGGTCTCCGGCCTCCATAAATTTGTCCTTGCAAAGTGTGATACTAAAACAATGATCATATCTATTTAGTATAATTTTACTTATTTATAGATAAAATTTAAAATAAAAATAATTATATGACAGTCTAACTCAAGCTTCTTTTGAATGTGTCTAGAGAAACACCAAGAGAACGTAATGCAACCAAATTAACATGGATCAAGAGGAGGTAGCTACCAGAGGCCAACATTCAAGAACTAGTTTTTGTATAAGAAATATATTCAAAATATATAAAGTGAATCAGAACGTATTCTTACCAATGATGACAGTAGTTTTTTTTTTTTAAAAAAGGCAATTAGTAAAAGAAAGAACAGTAACAAAAATGAAACTACTTGTTTGATCATACCTGAGTGCATTTGAATGACTAAAACCTTGATTGTTGGTGGATGAAGAATTCACAGGTGCTTTCCCCAAAGATGTTTGCTGCCTATAGAGAGCACAAACAGCCTGCAGATACAATTTATTATCTTTCACAAATGCAGCAAGCATGTCAGCTTCAGACTTCCAATTTTTATCATTTTGAGTCCCAATCAGCTGAGAAAAGTCAAAACCGAAATCCCAATCATCATCTGAGTCAGATGAACTTGAGCTAGAACTGTCCTCTATGTCATATGCAGTGTGAAAACCAGAAAGAAAATCTCTCTTAAGATTTTGTGAAGTATGTTCCTGCTCCATCTTCTGTTCACATTGCCCCAAAATGACTGGCCCCTGACTTGATGGGGTGCAAAACTTCTCCACATTGTTACTACTAGGAGGAATAGCAGTAGATGAGCAACGTCTAACAGGAGAACCAACATGCTCATGAGTCAACATCTGAAAATTCTCTGTTTTGCAATCAGCAGTTGCAGAATTGTTTAGCTCAACATCATCAACATTATTATCCATCTTGTTCTTACTTACATTCAGACAGGCGTTTAGCTTGCTTTTGAGCATTCCTGTCTCACTTTGCAAACCTGTCTGACCTGAACCATGATGGCCATGAGTCAACTTCTGATGCTTCTCTTTATTGCAATCAGCAGTTGCAGAATTGTTTGCCTCAACATCATCAAAATTATTATCAATCTTGTTCTCATGTGCACTCAGACAAGCATCTAGCTTTCTTTTGAGCTTTCCTGTCCCACTTTGCACACCTGTCTGACCTGAATGAACACTATTTGGAATCATTTCAATTTTTCCGGAGCTTTTTCCTGTAGCACAATCATCATCACTATCAATGATCTCAACAACTCTTCTAGATGGAGGTCCCTGGCCACCTGGTATGAAAGACATGTTACCAAGATGATTGCCAAAATTATTTCCAACACACATTAGCTTAAAGGGCAATAAAAACTTGGAATTTCGTTAAAAAGATGCTAGTTTACTTGGCAACAACCCTCATAATTGGAATTTGAGAACAGTTGCACGCCTGGGTCTACATTATTAATCCAGATTACTGAAATTACAGTTAAATTATGTTGAATACTTACCCAATTCTTTGGATTGAGAATCAGAATTTAAGTTAAAATCATGTGCGCTAAAAATCAGATTTATATTTAATTTTACAATCTGACTACATCAATCTGCAGAGTTATTACACCTTCAAAGACATAGATAGGATAGGAGTAACACAATGAAAACAGAAAGGATTCTGCAAGACACCTAGTGGCCACTCTGTGCTAAAAAAATAATCTAAACAAAAGTTTGGTCCTTAGACAGACATTTCATTATCTGTTATATTCTATAATTCTTGTTAGTCACAATATTACCGGGCATCCTTCTACAAATAAAAAAAGATAACGTGAAAGATATAGTCTACTACTCTACTGTGGTGTAGAGATTTCATATGAGACAAGGGCTACAAAGCCCCCAAACTCAAGCACAGAGCAAATTAAACGCGCACCAAAGTTCTTTTCCAGTATTTCTGATTTTTCTATGGAAAACCACTTGGGTCCGTTCTCATCCTTAGTTTTTCGTCCTTATTAAATGAAATGCATCTCATCAAATATGCAAATCCCCCCATTACTCTACTAAACTCAATTTTTATGCTACTACAAAACCAATAAAGATGACTTGAATAAGTAAATAAAATAAAACAACGTTAAATCGGGTTTATAAAATGTCTAAAATGGATGCGACATGAACCAATCAGACTTACCATTACAATCACGATCGACATTTGCTTCTCGTTCCAATTTAACATCTTTGGTATTTTCTCCAGAAACCCCAACATTAAGCTCTGAGCAGTCCACATTTAGTAACAACTTCGAATCCGCCTCCAAATTCGAAATCCGAGACTCCAACTCCAGATATTTGTTCTTCCAACTCTCTGCTTCAGTCTCAGCCTTTCTCAGTTTCTCATAAACCATATTTTTCTCCTGAGTAAGTTCAAAATTTAATTTTTGTAGCTCCAACGACTTCTCCTGAACTCCGTATTTTTCCCTGTCTTCCGGCTCAAGTCTTTTACTTAGCCACTCATTGGCTAGTTGTGTAGTTTCGATTTCAAGCCTCAGTTTGGCTTCTCTTGCCGTCAAAATCGACTCAACTTTAGCGAAGTCTGAATCGCGGAAACTGAACTTTAAATATGAAATTAACTCCTGAGGGCTCCCATTTCCAGCATCAAAAACAACATCAGTTTCACGTTCTGAGTCAACAACTTTAGATGTAACCGCCATTTTTGTTCTCCTTTTTGGTAACCGAAATGGTATTGAATTCTTACCCAAGAAGAAAACAAAAAGAGAAATGGTACCGCATTTAGAGTTCGACTTAGGGCTTAGTTAAGAAATGTGAAGACTGGAAAGTCCCTGATCCCTATCATGTGAGTTCTGAAACTGAATAGTCAGTATACCGTACAAGAAATAAGGAAAAGGACTATTGCCACTTAGATTTTAAGGTGACATTCAAACACATTTGTGAGGGTAGAAAAATTTAAATTTTCGCTTATAAGTTAATTTATATTATTATTTTTAATTAAAAATAAAAATAAAATAATTATTTTATTATTTATATTAAAAAATATAAAATTAATTGTTATTTTTTTAAGATTTATAAATTAATAATTTTAGTTTTTTTTAAGTTTTTAAACTTTGAAAAGTTATATTTTCACCCCTAAATCTAGGGTTTTCATATTTTTCAAATTACAGTTGTCCACAAAATCTTTAGAAATAACAATTTTACCCTCACTCTTCAACTTCAACTTCCGACATCCTCTCCAATCTCCACCTTCTTTTGAGTTGATGATAAAGATAGTGTGACAAAAGGATAAAAATCTCTTTATCACACCACCATAAGACGAAGAGACATTTATTTGTCGCACCACTTTTACCATTGGCTCAAGAGAAGGAGGAGGCCAGAAAGGACGCTAGAAGGGATGCCAAAAGTTGAAGTTTAAGAGTGAGGGTGAAACTGTTGTTTGGGGGTAAAAATGTTATTGTTTAAAGTTTGAAAACTTTAGGTAAAGGTGAATTTTTTAGTTTCTAAAACCTAGGGAAAAAAAAGTAACAAGTTTTATTTCTTTTTAATATACATAATAAAATAATTATTTTACTCTTATTTCTAATAAAAAAAATTAACAGAAGTTGAGTTATGAGTGAGAGTTTAAGTTTTTTAATTGTTGTGGGTGTAATTTTAAATTTCAGTTAAAACTTAAATAAAAAATAGTATTTTTCCCTATAAAAAATAATGTTGAGACAACGTAAAACTGTATAATTGAGGATATAAGAAATAACATTAAGACAATGTAAAACCGTATAATTGAGAATATTAATTAAAAGAAAAAACAATTGTCCCCTAAATATTTTTTGATAAATTTTGGATAACATTATTTTTCTAAGTAAATTTATCGTTTATTTTAATAATATCATTTTTTTTAGTATATCTTTTTTTCATACTTTTTTTTAACACAACCAATGATGATACACTCTAGTAGTTAATCATCACTTTAAAGATAAAATAGTTTAATGATAACTTATATAATGATAACTTATATCATAATAAATCAAAACTTTTGTTGAAAACTTCTACAGATAAAAATTTAAAACTTTGAAGGTTGATTTCTAAAAGAGGTTTGGTTTTATTTATTTGTTTAATTATCGATTATATTAATTATGTAGACAGTAAATATCTATTACATTAGTCAAAATAGTACAACTTTTGATGTAAATTCAAAAACAAAAAATAGAAACACAATTTTTTGAAAATCGAGTAAGAATATGAGTACAAATACAAATATAAATATAAATGCAAAAAATGAGTGCATACATACGAGAATGCGTATATTTCTTTCTCTTTATATAAAATAATTTTATTTTATATATAAAAAAAACATTCTCACACTTTGTTCTAGTATTAAGCGCAAGAGTGTTTATATAAAAATAATTTATATAATTATTTTTATATAAATTATATAAAATTTTGTATACATATATAAATTATTTGTATATAAAAATGTTATATAAATTATTTTTATATAACATTCTCGTACTCAATGCAAGAATTTTTTTATATAAAATAATTTATATATTTTTTTTTATATAAATTGAAAGAAATGCACGTATTCTCGTGTCTATGCACTTGCACTTTGCATTTGTATTTATACTCACATTCACACTTTGCACGGATACTTGCACTCAATTTTTAAACTACGTTTCTGACTTCTATTCTAATCTTACATCAAAATTTGTTCTATTTCGACAAACACAAAAAATATTCATTATTTACACAATTGACGTAAATAATAACTAAACAAATAAACAAAATTAAACCTCTCTTAGAAATTAATATTTAAAATTTTAAACTTTTATTTGTAAAAGTTTTTACAACAACTTTTCAACGAAAATTTTAATTTATTATAATATAGTTATTAAATTATTTTGTATTCAATATAATAATATATTATTTAGGTATATCATCGTGAATTGTGTCAAAAAATAATACAGTTGAAGAAAACATATAATAAAAAAAAAAATTAAAATAAATGATAAATTTGTTTAAAAAAATAATTGTTTAAAAGTTACCTAAAATTGCTTAAGCAACAATTATTTTTTCTATTTTAATTTATCTCCCATATTATTGAGAGTGAAAAACTAAAACATGAAGCATTCCTGTCGTTTGCAATAAATACCAACCAGTGATTTGAAACTCTGAACCAATCCATTCAATCGAACGGTCTAGAGATATAACCTATGCCTTTTTATCTTCTTTTGCATGGTGATAAGCTCTAGCCCTCCTTGTCTCCCTTGCATTATGACAGGATTTAGTCCGATTTGAAGGATAATAAGGGGTGACGATATCAATGGTTAGTGTGGGTGATATATAAATAATTTTAATTTAGAATAAATAATATTTTATATTTATAATTGTTTGACAAAAAGTGAAATAGTGAGAACATAAAATTTGAAATACTTGTAATTTTAATTTTTAAAATTTAATAAATAAAAAAAATATTATATAAATTTTTTAATATTCAACATTAAAATAGTTTTATATATTTGTTGATAAAAGATTATTGACAAACTAAACAATGAGTTGTTTGTAATAAAAATAAATTATCACTTAATCTTTCATCACCCATAAAAATAAACCAGTTCAGTCTTAAAAATTAATTTAATTTGATTTAATTTAACTCAAATTTATTTGATTAAACTTAAAATTAAAATATTTAACTCATATTTTAATTTGAATCGAACTTAAGTTAAGAGATTTTCTATTTGGTTTGACCCAAATATGACTCTAATTTCGAGCTAGAATCAACAATTTAAAATTATGACTCAATTTAGTTTGAATTTTGTAATTTGAATTTGTGACTCGATTTGGTTTGAATAAAAAAAATTGAATATTATTTAAATAAAACAATATTATTTTATCAATGAATCACAAACTTGAGTCACGAATCTAAATTATATATTCAAACAATCAATTTGAATCATTAATTTGAGTTGAATCAAACTATAAATTTAAACTATTGATTCGAGTTAAATTAGAAATGAATCGAACTTAACAATTTTTATCTGAGTCTAATTTAAATTGGACTGAACTCAAATAAAAGAGCGTTCAGGCTCAGCCCAGCGAATCCACCCCTAGTCGCCTGGAACTTTACACCCCTAAAATTATTCAGCTAACTTTGTAAATCAACCGTTGGATCACTCTCAAGTCAGTGAAGATCCCACTTAGTTTAAAAATCAACCGTTGGATTTATTGAACAAATATAATTTTGTCCCGAGTGAGCCACTCCGGCCGCAGTGAATCAATTAAAAGACAAGACTAAAGACAAACGCGGGAAAATCCTACGTGGCATCATGCTAAGAGCAGCCAAAAAATTTACACAAAACTATTTATCGCGCTTCGTTGTTCACGAGATGAAGAGAAGATTGCGTTGCCATTCTGTGGTTTTTCGCGTAATTGTATAAATTATTAAGGGCAATTGTTACAAAAGAATGGACAAAAAGAGTAATTATAAAAAGGTCAATCGTTAGGATTTCCCTTTGTGATTTTTTTTTTTCCTTCTGGAGTTCTTTCAATCTGCAATAAACGGATCGGCTGAGTCAAGGAACCGCCTTCCCGTTCAGGTAATTTTTTTTTTGATTAACGGAGTGTAATTTTCTCGAGAAACAATCGTCATTTTCTGTTTGGTTGATGAGAAAATAAAAAAACAACAATATTACACCATCTCATGTTTTGACAGAAACTAAAATCTGGCTGAATTCATAGATTCCTTTAATGCCCGATTCATAAAAATTTAGAAGCTGAATTGGAAGTTGCAATCTCATCCTCGTAAGTCGTTTTTTTCTATATGTCATTCCTTGTGAGTCACTGTAATAGGTATAATTTAATATTATTTAATGGCATTTTCTTGTAATAAAGAATTGGATCGATCTTCGAATTGTGGTGGGAGGTGGATTAAAGGTGTCAGTCTGCAATATGTTGGGTTGGTTAAGTAATGAGATAATTGTTTGAATTTGATGCTCAAATTCAAAATGTCATGAAACTGGTGGCCCTTTGCTGTGCTGAAGTTGACATTTCAAAATGTCATGTAAAAAATACCCAGCTGGATTTCCGTTCATTTTATTAATGAAATCCTGTTCTGGTGGGCGATTTTATCAAAATTTACCATAGATATGATCCTCAACTGTACGAAAATTCCTCTTGTATTCGTGTAAATCTATACTTAAACAGAATTTGAAAAATATTGCTTTTGGTTGTGAATCGTGACCAGATGATGTGTTTCTTCATTCAGTGCCAGCCAGAAATTCTAGATAGAATGTGGGGTGCAAAAGATCCTGGTGTTTTTTCATTAAGTTCTTTGTGTTTTCAAGTTTTACTTTGTCTTGCCCTGTTTATAATAATGCTAAAATTTGATCACATCGAGGGCCAGTCTGTTTGTTTGCTACCTAAATTTTTGTAGATGGAATGGATATTGATCGCTAGACAAGTTGTTGGGGTTGAACAAGTCAATTACTTATTCCAGGAATTTATATATTGTCAAGTTTCGGGATTCTAGTTAATATTATATTAAATTATCTTTTCAGACCTTTGGCTTGCTGTGTTTGCCATCCATGTCGAATGCTTTGTCTTAACAGGCTTGCGGATCAGGATTATTGAAGTTTACTGATTCCAAGTCCTTGGAGATTGATCTGAATCGTGAACAAGTTGAGCAAATGGCTGGCAGTAAAAGAGGTGCAGTTTCTCTTTTAAACTATTACCCAGATTTCTGAAAAGGATGGAGTTGAGTTGATTCAATGAACCTTTCAACTTCTATTAAACAAAAGAAGAACCCACCCAGTAATAATTTTAAGACATGATTCATTTAATATTCTATTGATAATAATGCAAAATTTTATGTCATTCATCTGATTGTAAGTCCTTTTCCTCTAATAGGTAAATCTGCAACTGGAAACACCTCATGATCGGTTGCCTTTGCCCAGGGTCATTATTTTGGCTAGATACCATGCTGCCACATAGAAATAAACAAGTCTTCTCATTGTCCTATTTAAATTTAGATTTTTTTGGAGAAAAATCTTAGCTCGCCATTTCTATCAGAAACCTTTTATTTGATGTTAAAGTATCAGATTCACTTTTTTTGTTTTTTTCTAAGAAGTTGAAGATACAATCAAAAAGATATTGCTGCTTGTTAAAAATAAAGAACAAGAGAAAGAAGATGGAAGCACATCAGATTCAGAACTTGTTGGCCTTATTGAGCAATTCCACAATCAGTACCAATCACTCTGTACTCAATATAGTAATCTTAGAGGGGAGTCAGGGAGGAGATCTCGTGGCAGGAAAGAAACAAAAGCTGCAGTTTCATCAATCTCCAGCTCAGACTCAGAATATTACTCCTCTGAGGACACTGAGATTAATAATCGGAAGTTGAGAAATGGGCAGGAGAAGATGCCAAATGTCTTAAAGAAGGAATGTAAAACTGAAAGTTCAGAAGTTAATGAAATAAAGCAGGAATTGGTGTGTGCTATTGATGAAAATGGAGCTTCACAGTCCAGTGAAAACCTGGAAGCATTGAGCAAAACACAAACATCGGATAAGGACTTGGAGGGCCAGGTACCTGGCTTAAAACTTGAGCTTGAAGCCTTGCATAGCCAGAAAATAGATTTGGAATTGCAATGTGCTAATAAAACAACTGAGGCTGAGCAGTTAGAAAAGGAAAATAAAGGACTGCAAGAGCAGACTTCTAAACTTGAATTAATATCAAAAGAGAGTAAAAAGAGATAATTGATCTGCAAAAGAAACTGAAGGACAATGAGAACAATTTAACATCTACAATCGAGGACTTGAAGGCACAAGTCAGCTATCTTCAATCAGAGGTTGATTCTTCACATTCCTCAGAAAACAAAGCAACAGGTCTCATCAATGGCTTAACGGATAAGGTCAATGTAATGCAATGGGATTTGGTGACCCTAAACAGTCAGAAAGCTGGGTTAGAATTGCTACTGGAGGGGAAAAACAAAGAAAATTCTGAATACCAGATTCAGTTGAATAAACTAAAAGAGGAACAGACCAAAAAGACTTCAATTGGACAGAAAATGCTGAAACTGAAAGGAAGCTTTCTCGTACAGGTGAAGGACGTGGAATTGGAATTGGAATCTTTGAGCAGCCAGAAAAACAAATTAGAAGAAGAGCTAGATAGTAGAATTCATGACATGAAACTATTAAGAGAGGAAAATAAGAGATTGCAAGAGAGAATTTCAGAACCGGGTGATCAGCTTTCTGCTCTTCAAAGAAAGTATGAAGGTAGAGAGAATGAGGCTTCTTCTCAGATTCTAACTTTAAATGCACAAGTTCTCAATTTGCAGCAGGACTTAAATAATTTGCAGTCACAAAAAAGTCAGCAGGAACAACACATTATTAAATTGACAACCAAGTTTGCCAATCAACAGACAATTCTGAAGGAACAAGAGGAAACTATCAACAAACAAACTGAGGAGTCCAGACAAATCAAAAGTCGGATCTCTGGGTCCAAGATTAACCTACAAGTTGCAGAAAGGAAAATGTCAGAGTTGGCAGAAGATTTTCAGAAGAAGCTTGAAGATCTCATCCATGTACTGTACCAGAGAATCCTGGTTGCAGAACAATTACATAATGAAACTAAAGAAAACCATAAGAAGACAACAGAGAGGCTGGAGGAAGAACATAGGCTAATTGAAAAAAAGATTGCAACTCAAGAAATTGAGTTGAGGAAGCTAAGGGACTTCTTCCAACCAGGAAGCAAGTCATTGTCAGGATTGGACTTAGCAGTGGGGACTTTGGACGGCAATGGAGACTTAATGAGCCGCATTTACGAAATTTCGACTGAACTTGCCTTTGCAAAGAATTCTGTCATTGACACATTTAATGAGAAAAATAAATTACAGCAAGAAGTGAAATGTCTAGCTGAACAGCTCCATGGTAAGGAAGAGCAGGAGTCTTTGTTAGAGGATGAGGTAGTGAAGTTAGAAACCAAGTTGGGAAAGCAAGGTGGGGAGAAGTTGAATCTATTAAAATCTGTGAGCCAACTTGAGAGACAGACAGAAGAATTACAGAACAAAATAGAAGACAAAGAAGAGAGGTTTTTGAGTCTTGGAGAGGAGAAGAGGGAAGCTATAAGACAGCTTTGCACTTCAATTGATCATTACCGCTGTGACTACAATCTTCTGAAGGATGGAATCTCCAAGACTCTTCAAATAAATAATTAGAGCATTTTGTTCTCATAATAGATTCCTGAACATATTATTATTTATTTTTTGGCTTGTTTTTTGCTGTAATACTAATGTTTTCTTCAAAATATACATTGTAACGACCAAATATTGCTGTAAAAATAATGTAACTTAGCTTTTTCATTTACAGCTATACCTTCTAAAAATATCGCTTCACATGAATTGGATTGAACAATAAAATGAGATGGAGCAATAAGTTACCTACAGGCGGCGACGACCGGGTCGGGCAGTGCCTTATTTGGTGAGGCCCACTGTGTTATAGGTTGTGCTGTGCCTGAGAAGGTCAGCTTTGGCAAGCCAGCACGACCCGCCGTAACTCTTAAGACCCAATGCAACTCATATCTTCTAGGTTGTGCCTACATGAACTTCACATGGGCTGACCTGCCAAAAATGATTCTTTACATAATTTTAATTTTTAACTTTTTAAAATTTTTGTAAGCCATACTAGGTTGGCCGATGCGTCTTCCTTGTAAGCCTTGATATAACCCATAATTTTGTGGATTATGTTTTTTAGGTCAGTATTATATGATCGATTATTAAGTCTAAAGTTATATAACAGTAAGATATATTTTACTGTAAAAGATAACAAATTTATTATAACTTATTTAATTAAATAGATTGAAATTTGATGGATATCTCGGTCAAGATAAGGATAAAATTAAGTATTCATAATTGGAGTGTTGTGACTTGTGATTGAACTAACTTGGTTTATAGTGACAAAATTCAATTGGTTTGATTGAAACTTGATGGCTAACTCGATCTAACTAAGAGCAAATTTGTTTTCATTGTCGAACTTCTGTGAATTGTGGTTGAGCCGATTCAGTTTACAACAATTAAAGCATTGCATCAATGTCAACGTTAAAATAGTTTTACAATCAATTATAACAAATTCAAATTAAAATTATATTTGATTTAAGTCAAGTTTAAGAAAACCCTATTTTAAAATTAAATTGAATTTAAAAATGGGATATCAAAATTAATTTAAAAATAATTTAGTTTAAATTTGATAAATGTCAACTTAAATTTATGGACGAATCAATTTATTCACGAAATGATCTCAATCATGGACTAAAAGTTTACTCCTTTGATCGGACCTCAAATTCAAAATCGCTTCGCCAAATGCAACCCCAAGTCAGACCATGAGCAAAACAAGCGCGGGAACCGCACCTATGTGGGCCCTGTCACCACAGATCATGGCCTAAATTCAATGTATCGCCCGCCTTTTACAACATCGATACACGAAACAAAGGGCGAATCATTGGCCAGGAAGACGAAAAATTGTACGGAAGATGGCGATTATGTAATTAACTATAAACTCAAAGGGTAATTACTTTCGAAAAGAAGCTCCAATCAAAGATTCCATCTCCCTGAAATAGAAGCTACAAATGCTGGACAAGTCACTTCGAGATTGCTCCGAATCCAAACAAAATTACTTTTTCATTTAAACTGATTTTTAAAAATTTAATAATAATTCTCCTTTCACACGTCTCTCTCCCTCTCTGCCTTTGTTCTTAGTTTCTTGCTTCGGTTTCAGCTCTCTCACTTACCGGTAAAGCTTTGCTTATGAACTGGTTGTTGCTTGAGAGTGTTATATGTAACCTTTTTCAGTTGATTTTTGTTGTAGAGTTCGATTCTATTCTGGATTGTTTGAATGCAATCAATTTTTCTTTTTCGATTTTGAAGGTGTTTTGTTCATTAGTTGAAGTAGTTATGTCGAATTCCTCCAGATGATTTCGATTGAATTTAGAGATGAATTGTAACAGAAACGTTGTTCTCAGATCATGATTTCTGGCTTTTTCAAAGTTCTGATCGATTGTTCTTTGTTATGTCCTTGCAGATTGATTGAAATCGAGGAAGCTTCTGTTTCAGCTCTCGCACTTACCAGTAAAGCTTTGCTTATGAACTGATTAGTGATTATTGCTTTGTTCTTCCCCTGCTTGAGAGTGTTATATGTAACGTTTTTCAGTTAATTTTGGTTGTAGAGTTTGATTCTATTCTGGATTGTTTCAATGTATATCAATTTTTATTTTTAATTTTGAAGGTGTTTGATTCATTAATTGAAGTAGCTTTGTCGAATTCTTCACGATGAATTCGTCTAGATTTAGAAATGAATTGTAACAGAAACGTTGATCTCAAATCGTGATTTATGACTCTTTTCAAAGTTCTGATCGATTGTTCTTTGTCATGTCCTTGCAGATTGGTCCAAATTGAGGAAACTTCATAAAAAGACTCCAAGTGAAAGTTCAGAAACTTGATTTAGGTAAATGATGATATAATAGCTATTATTTTTTCGGTAATTTTGATGGTAAAAGACAAAAAAGAAAAAAAAAATTATATGTTTCTGGATGACATGCTGGTAAATTGAATGATTACGAAGCAATTATTATTTTTTAATGGAAATGCAAACAAAAGGAACAGCTCACTCTTAAGAGTGAAGTCTTAACAGGTACAATAGCAGTCTTTTTTTATCGTTTTAACTGGGCTTCTGGGAAATTCCCCAGAGATGATGAATGATGAGGTGGCGCCTGATTAGAACTGATGCGATCATAGTGACGTGGAGTAAATCAGATACACATGACTCTGAGCTCTTTTCGTTTTTTAAATTGTTTTGTTTTTTTAAATCGACTAATATTAGTTATATTAAGAAAGAGTACTGATTTTAGGTGATCTAATTGTTCTAAATTTATTTTTTTCACTAGTAGAGGTAAATGGATCCTAGTATCCTATTGAAAAACAGTGAGTTCTTGTAAGTAGGAACCAAAACCAAAGCCAACCCCATTGGATCGGGTTCCGATTCCACTTGATATTGTTCATCTCCACTTGGATTCACACTTTGGCTGAAAAGAATAAATTAACAAATAGTTTTCAGAAGAAACATGCATACAAACAAGTATGAGATTGATAAAGAAGGCAAAAAATACCTTATTTTCATTTTTGTTATCATTCTCCCATGTCCACTAAAAAATCCCTTTGTGGTTAGAAGATCTTTCAGCGCCACCTTCACTTTTGGTTCTGGTATGCACTATAATCTCTTCATCTCTGCACAACCCCTCCTTAATCTTTCCAAATTCGATGCCATCTTCACTCCTGAAACAGGAAACCCATATAAAAACCTTACAAGGCATGTATTAGGGACATTCATTGGTAGGCACTGGGCAGCAAGGGAAGAATTTTCGAATGAATATATGGGTGAAAAAGGTTACAATATCGATTTCAAGGGATCGGATTTGATCCTTGAGATTGAAAAAAAATTGAATGAATTTAAGGGTGATACTGTGAGAGAGACGTCAAATTCGATGTAAGGGGATCAAGTTATGTTTTGTTTGTTCTAAATCAACTTCACAGGGTGTTGAATTCGAATGAATTTAGGGGGGAGAGTTGATAGTTTTGTTTGTTTAAAAGCAATTGAATCAAACCGGCAACGTTTTGGTTTAGTAGATATGAAAAAAAAGTGGCCAGCTACCCGACCGAATGCTTGAACTTTGAATTGGAGCCGGTTCCTAGGTCAATTTCAATTCCTTTGGAGGTGGAATCGAAATTGGGACCTGCCAGTTTTACTGCAATTGAAACCAAAACTTACTTGGGGAAAGCCTGTTTTAGATAGGAACTGGAATTGACAGTTGGGTACTTGGCGGTTATGGTTCAAGGCAAGTTACAAAACAGAAGGTGAAATCTGTATTATAACTAACCTCTTTTTCTTGAGTTGTAAAAAGCATACCAATTTATTGAAGAAAAATATAGAAATATATGTGCTCATTATCATGCAAGTTATTTATTGGTGCTGTGTCTTGTGTAAAGTCCTTTGTAAATGAGTAAATGCATGAAGGACCTTAAGTTTTTGCCATTAATGAAGGGGAGGAATTGGGGTAAGGACCGTTACTTTAAGGCTAACAGCAATACTTTCTACTACAGTACCATGAACTAACGCATTTGTTGAAGTAGACTAAACAGAAATTAGGAAGTCTTAGGTAGAGAGTCGTCTGGAGATATAGTCTATAGAATTATACTGAAGAACGTACTTTTAGTCCTAGAATTGATCAAGTAAGTCCGTGAGATAATTTTGGTGCTGATGAGAGTTCGGAGAAATGCTGTGTGATGATTTTGTGTATCCGTAAACAGCAGCCTCCTCACACAGGTGACTGAAATATATAATAAGTTGTAACCATTTTGCTTCTGGACACAAGGGAATTTTGTTGAATGTTATATTTTGAACAGGTTTTTTTGGAATGGCAGGAATGCCTAATAGGTCTGATGTCAGGTATCAAAGCATAATTGTAACAGAATTGCACAAAAATGTTATTTCAATGGTTTGTTTTCCTTTTGAGTCACACTTCTATATACTCTTAAATAGACCAATATGCATCTATCTTGCTACTTTTTATAAGTTTTTTTTTTTACTGTACAAGTTTTAATTACTTGATCTGGTCTTTATCATTTTCAACTGTTCATACATGCTCTCAGTTATAAACTTTTGGCATGTGCTTCACTTTTTGTCATGTTGAATAGATTTTGCTTGACAGTATCTGAAATTTAACAGGATGCTTCAAATTCCGAGGTTCTGAGCTCAAGATGGAAACTGAGTTGTCTAGGAACACACTTATTAAGGATAGTTAATAATCTAAAGAGGATATGGGGAAGCATCATTGGAGAAAGTCCATAAAGTCCTTCTTTGAGAGTCACATCGATCCAGAAAACGATGAACAGCTGAAAGGAACTAAAATAGGTAGTATAAAATATAATTTATTCTTCCATCCAGAAAGTTAAATCTGATTCTTTTCAAACATACGGAGGTTATTAGGATAAGATGAACTTCAGATTAAATTTGCTTTTGCATGACAGATTACTATGAAAACGATTGGCTTAAGATAAACCGCAGGCTGATATGCATGGGTTTTTTTTTTTGCATCTTAAGCTATCATTCTTCCCCTTGTAACTTTAATCATTATATTAGCAAGGACTGAGTTTTTTTTTTCTTGCAGACATTGAAGACAAAGTCAAAAAGATCTTGAAACTAGTCAAAAGTGAGGATCATGAAGAAAAAGATGGGATCAAAGAACCACTTGTTGAGCTAATTGAAGATTTTCATGGAAAATACCAATCGCTTTATGCACAATATGATAATCTTAGAAGAGAGCTGAGGAACAAAATACATGGCAACAAAGAAAAGGAGGCCAGTTCATCATTAAGCTCAGACTCAGACTCAGATTATTCTTCGAAGGGCAAGCACAGCAAAAATGGAGAATTTGAAAGTGAATTCCAGAAAACAACAGACAGCATAAAGCAAGAACTTGAAGCAGCAAATTTAGCACTTTCTGATCTGAAGATGAAGTTGATCTCTACCAGTGAAGAAAAAAAAGCTTTAGATTTGGAATACCAAACAGCTTTGAGCAAGATACAAGAAGCAGAAGAAGTCATCAAAAATTTGAACCTTGAAACTGAAAGCTTAAACAATGAAAAGATGAGACTTTCAGTAGAGAATGGAGAATTGAATAAAAAACTGGAGACTGCTGGGAAGATAGAAGCTGAGCGAAATCAAGATATTTCTGACATGAAGAGGCAGTGGACTGCTACTGTTGAAGAAAAGGAAGCTTTAAATTTTGAATATCAAACTGCTTTGAGCAAGATATTAGAAGAGGGAGAAATCATCAGAAATTTGAAGCTTGAAGTTGAAAGCTTAAATGCTGAAAAGTTGAAGCTTTCAGCTGTTAATGCAGAGATTAATCAGAAGCTAGAAACTGCAGGTAAGATAGAAGCTGAGGTAAATCAGAGATTGGAAGATATTATTAGAGATAAAGACAACTTGATCATTGAGAAAGAGACTGCTCTTGCAAGGATTGAAGAGGGAGAGAAGATTACTGAAGAACTAAGAGCTGTTGCTGATCAGCTGAACGATGAAAAACAAATTCTCGAACAGGAAGTAGAAACTCTTAGAGGGGAAACTTCTAATTTGAAGCAGCAACTGGAATCTGCAAGTCAGAAGTTGACTGCTACCAGTGAAGAAAAAAAAGCTTTAGATTTGGAATACCAAACGGCTTTGAGCAACATACAAGAAGCAGAAGTCGTCATCAGAAATTTGAAGCTTGAAACTGAAAGCTTAAACAATGAAAAGATGGGACTTTCAGTTGAGAATGGAGAATTGAATAAAAAACTGGAGACTGCTGGGAAGATAGAAGCTGAGCGAAATCTAGAAATTTCTGACATGAAGAGGCAGTGGACTGCTACTGTCGAAGAAAAGGAAGCTTTAAATTCGGAATATCAAACTGCTTTGAGCAAGATACTAGAAGAAGGCAAAATCATCAGAAATTTGAAGCTTGAAGTTGAAAGCTTAAATGCTGAAAAGTTGAAGCTTTCAGTTGTTAATGCAGAGATTAATCAGAAGCTAGAAACTGCAGGTAAGATAGAAGCTGAGTTAAATCAGAGATTGGAAGATATTATTAGAGATAAAGACAAATTGATCATTGAGAAAGAGACTGCTCTTGCAAAGATTGAAGAGGGAGAGAAGTCTACTGAAGACCTAAGAGCTGTTGCTGATCGGCTGAATGACAAAAAACAAATTCTCGGACAGGAAGTAGAAACTCTTAGAGGGGAAACTTCTAATTTGAAGCAGCAACTGGAATCTGCAAATGAGAAGTTGACCGCTACTAGTGAAGAGAGAAAAGCTTTAGATTTGGAACACCAAAAAGTTTTGAGCAAGATATTAGAAGCTGAAGAAGTCATCAGAAATTTGAAGCTTGAAACTGAAAGGTTAAACATTGAAAAGTTGAAACTTTCATTTGAGAATGGAGAATTGAATAAAAAACTGGAGACTGCTGGGAAGATAGAAGCTGAGCGAAATCTAGATATTTCTGACATGAAGATGCAGTGGACTGCTATCGTCAAAGAAAAGGAAGCTTTAAATTTGGAATATCAAACTGCTTTGAGCAAGATATTAGAAGAGGGCGAAATCATCAGAAATTTGAAGCTTGAAGTTGAAAGCTTAAATGCTGAAAAGTTGAAGCTTTCAGCTGTTAATGCAGAGATTAATCAGAAGCTAGAAACTGCAGGTAAGATAGAAGCTGAGGTAAATCAGAGATTGGAAGATATTATTAGAGATAGAGACAACTTGATCATTGAGAAAGAGACTGCTCTTGCAAGGATTGAAGAGGGAGAGAAGATTTCTGAAGACCTAAGAGCTGTTGCTGATCAGCTGAACGATGAAAAACAAATTCTCGGACAGGAAGTAGAAACTCTTAGAGGGGAAACTTCTAATTTGAAGCAGCAAATGGAATCTGCAAATCAGAAGTTGACCACCACCAGTGAAGAAAAAAAAGCTTTAGATTTGGAATACCAAACAGCTTTGAGCAAGATAGAAGAAGCAGAAGTCGTCATCAGAAATTTGAAGCTTGAAACTGAAGGCTTAAACAATGAAAAGATGAGACTTTCAGTTGAGAATGGAGAATTGAATAAAAAACTGGAGACTGCTGGGAAGATAGAAGCTGAGCGAAATCTAGAAATTTCTGACATGAAGAGGCAGTGGACTGCTACTGTCGAAGAAAAGGAAGCTTTAAATTTGGAATATCAAACTGCTTTGAGTAAGATACCAGAAGAGGAAGAAGTCATCAGAAATTTGAAGTTTGAAGTTGAAAGCTTAAATGCTGAAAAGTTGAAGCTTGCAGCTGTTAATGCAGAGATAAATCAGAAGCTAGAAACTGCAGGTAAGATAGGAGCTGAGCTAAATCAAAGATTGGAAGATATTATTAGAGATAAAGATAACTTGATCATTGAGAAAGAAATTGCTCTTGCAAGAATTGAAGAGGGAGAGAAGATTGCTGAAGACTTAAGAGCTCTGGCTCATCGGGTAAATGATGAAAAACAAATTCTTGGACAGGAAGTAGAAACTCTTAGAGGGGAAACTTGTAATTTGGAGCAGCAGCTGGAATCTGCAAATCAGAAGTTGACCGCTACCAGTGAAGCAAAAAAAGCTTTAGATTTGGAATATCAAAAAGCTTTGGGCAAGACACAAGAAGCAGAAGAAGTTATCAGAAATTTGAAGGTTGAAACTGAAAGCTCAAACAATGAAAAGTTGAAACTTTCAGTTGAGAATGGAGAATTGAGTAAAAAACTGGAGACTGCCGGGAAGATTGAAGCTGAGCGAAGTCTAGAAATCTCTGATATGAAGAGGCAGTGGACTGCTACCATTGAAGAAAAGGAAGCTTTACATTCGGAATATCAAACTGCTTTGAGTAAGATACTAGAAGAGGAAGAAGTCATCAGAAATTTGAAGCTTGAAGTTGAAAGCTTAAATGCTGAAAAGTTGAAGCTTTCAGCTGTTAATGCAGAGATAAATCAGAAGCTGGAAACTGAAGGTAAGATAGGAGCTGAGCTTAATCAAAGATTGGAAGATATTATTAGAGACAAAGATAACTTGATCATCGAGAAAGAGACTGCTCTTGCACGGACTGAAGAGGGAGAGAAGATTATTGAAGACTTAAGAGCTGTGTCTGATCAGCTGAATGATGAAAAACAAACACTCAGACATGAACTAGAAACTATTAGTGGAGAAACTTCTAATTTGAAGCAGCAACTGGAATCTGCAAAACAGGAAGTCTCAGATTTATGTCAGTCACTGAATTCGACCGAGGAAGACAAGAAGTCTTTGATCTTAAAAGTCTCAGAGATTTCTAATGATATGCAGCAGGCACGGAATGTAATAGAAGATCTCATGACTGAATCAAGTCTGTTCAAGGAGAAAATTGTTGAAAAAGAAAGGGAACTGTCAATTCTTGCAGAGATACATGAGGCCCATGGAAATGAGTCATCAGCTCGAATAAAGGAATTAGAGTCTCAAGTAACAAGCATGGAACTAGAGCTAGAAGCATTGCGATCCCAGAATAGAGATATGGAAATGCAGATTGAGAGCAAAACAATTGAAGTGAAACAATTGAGAGATGAAATAATACGGCTGCAAGCCCAAATTTTGGAGTTTGAAACAGTGTCAAAAGAGAGAGAAGATGAATTGTCTTCTCTGAAGCAGAAACTTGATGCTAATCAGAGAGAATCAATGTCTAGAATAGAGAATTTGACAACACAGATCAGCAGTCTGTTACGTGATGTGGATTCTCTACGCTCTCAGAAAGCCGAATTGGAAGGACAGATAGTATTCAAAAGTGAAGAAACATCAACGCAGGTCAAGAGTCTATTGAATCAGGTGGACACACTGCAGCAGGAATCGGAGTCTCTGCACAGCCAGAAAGCTAGTCTGGACTTGCAACTTGAGGAGAAAATCAGAGAAATTTCAGAATGCATGATTCAGGTGGAAAATCTGAAAGAGGAGATAGTAAGCAAGACAGAGATTCAACATAGAATTCTGGAAGAAAAAGAAAGTTTGACAGCCAAAATAGAGAGCCTGGAATTGGAGGTGGCTTCTCTAAGCAATCAGAAAAATGACATTGAAGAGCAGATAAGAAATGAAATTGAAGAGAGTGGTCATTTGAGAAAGGAAAAGGCAGAGTTGCAGGACAAAATATCTGAATTGGAGAAAGCATTAAGAGAGAGAAAGGCTGAGTTATCCTCTCTGCAGGAGCAACGTGTAAGTGTAGAAAACGAAGCATCTGCCCAGCAAACAGCCTTAACAGCACAGGTTAACAGTCTACAAAAGGACATGGATTCCTTGCAGGCCCAGAAGAATCATTTGGAATCACAGCTTGTAAGAGAGAAGCAGGAATCTTCAGAAGGTGTTATCCAAATGGAAAACGAGAGAAAAGAGTTGCTGAATCAGATTACAGATCAGCAGAAACAGCTCAAAGAACTGGAAGATGCACACAACAAACTGAGCAAGGAGTATAAACAAGTTGAAGTTTCTTTCCAGGAATGCAAGGCAAATCTAGAAGTTGCAGAAAGGAAAATCAAAGAAATAACAGATGAACTCGGTAGGAATAATGAGTCTAAAGATCAGAGGGTGGCTGATTTGGAAGAAACTGTCGAAGACCTGAAAAGAGATCTAGAAGTTAAAGGAGATGAGCTGAGTACATTTGTTGAAAATGTCCGCCAAATTGAAGTTAAGCTTCGCCTGTCAAACCAGAAGCTTCGGGTGACAGACCAATTACTAACTGAGAAGGAAGAGAGCTTCAGAAAAGCAGAAGCAAAGTTTTCAGAAGAACAGAGAATGCTGGAAGAAAGAATTGCTACACTGTCTAGAACCATTGCCGCAAACAAGGAGGCCCATCACAGTATGATCACAGATATCTCAGAGAAAGTAAAAAGTACTTTGACCGAGCTGGAAACTGTGATACACAGGTTCGAAGATGCCTACGAAAGCTATGAGCATCGTGTAGAGAAAAAATCAGACGAGCTTCGGATTGCGAAGAGTTGGGTCATGGGGGCAAATTACCAAAGGGAGCAACTGAAGCTAGAAGTAAGCAAACTAGCCGAGCAACTGCAAAATAAGAATGAACAAGAATTGACATTGAGAGATAGGATTGAGAAGCTAGAAGTTAAGGCAAGCAAGGAAGAAGCGGAGAAGCTGAACCTGACCAAATCCATGAAACAACTGGAGAAAAAAGTGGAAGTTTTAGAGACGAAGATGAAGGAGAGGGAAGAGGATATCTTCGGTCTTGGAGAGGAGAAGAGGGAGGCCATAAGGCAACTGTGCGTGTGGATTGAATATCATCAGAGTCGTTACAATTATCTCAAGGAAGTACTTTCAAAGGTGACTATCAGAGGGCAGAGAGCGACGTAGAAGTCTTTGATCTCTGTAATGCCTGGTACGTTTCATTGTTCATTGTGTTCTTTTTTTCTGTGGGCAATATTTTATTAGTTCCTTTTTAACGTAACTAGTGGTTGGTTGGGCGTATGTCATTCAATTTGATTGTAAGGTTTTCATTGTATTTGTCAATCAAGCATTGCATTTTGTATAGAAATTATGCTTCTTAGCTTTAATTTATGGATGGTGCCCGGGCTATCTCCATTTGCACGGCCCAGATCGGTCCCTGGTCTGGGCCTTTGTGGGTCAATTTCAGGTCTTGGTCTTTGGGCTGATTTATTATTTTACTTTTTAAAAATGAATAGAAAATTAATTTTTTTAAAAAATTTAGTGGAAGGTAATTTTATTCTCTCTGTTTTTTCACTGGACCCGTAATTAGGATTAATTCCAAGTAGGGGGTGATACTATCGAATCAAACTCAAACATCTTTTGATTTGACTTCAATTCAAAAAAAAAATAATTTAATTTAATTTTAATTCGAGTTTGTCAAATCAAAATTAGAAGTTATTTGAGTTTGATTCGAATAAAAATAATTTAGTTTAAGTTTGATTCAAATTAAAACAATTTAACTTGAGTTTAATTTAAATAAAAATAATTTAGATTGAATTTAATTCGAATTCAATTTAAGTTTGATTTGAATTTATAACTCATTAATAAAATAATATCATTATATTTAATAATGAACAAAATAATATTGATTTAATTGATGCTTTTAAAACCAAATTAGACATTGATTTAATGAAGAGTGTGACTTGATTTGACCGATGATTGAATCGATTGATTGGTGATTGAATTGGCTAACTCCTAAAAAATAATATTCTACACAATTTTGTATAATTTATTGTTGAATATATATAATTCAAATTATTTTAACATTAAAAAAATAATTTTATATTGATTAAATCAAATACAAATTTTATCTAATCTAACTTCAAAAATGTTTTTAACAAAACAGTTCAAACCCGTTGATTCGATCTAGTTTTAGAAATCATGGTTTTAACAATTATTTAACATAATTTGAATCAAATAACAAACCAAGTTTGAATTAAATCAAACAATTTCTCTAGTTTGCAAGTTAAACCAAATCGAATTCTCTCAATACAATGTGTCCACTTCACATAGAGAAAAGTGGTATGGAGTCAAATATGTTTGAAAGCATTAGATTATACTAACAAACCTGTCCCCAAATGAAATGGGAAATAATTAACCTCAAACTCCCATCAAAACTACTAGGACGCATCCGGTGCATCATTCTCTTATAAATACTTTATTGTCATAGAACGTATGAATTTAGGCTAAAAACTAAGCTAGGTTTAGATCCTGATAAATAGGTATAACCAGGGAGGGATATCAACGCTTACCAAAGGTGGGATTCTAAATTTTCCCCAACACCCAAATTCGATAATACCTGACAGTTCGCTTATAATATTCTGGTTGCTTGCAGGACAAACAGAGAAGTTTTCGAAAAGTTTGGAACATCTCTTTGCTTTCAATCAGATATCCTCATCTCAACTCTAAGAACATCCTTCACCAGTTCGTATGTTACAAATGCAATGGCTATGGAAGGAACCACCTGAAAGAAATGCAAAAGAGCATTTTATACGTTTAAAGATCAGATTAATTAGAAAGAATGGCATGAAATAATTTATGATTAACAGTGACATATGATAAAGTAATGCCATGCAAATTACCAATTAATAGATCCTTTCAGAAAAATATTACATGATTTCTCAAACTGATGATAGAATTGTGCAATATATCCAAATGAAACTGATCGCAAACTCTAAGCCATTACACTGACCTTCACTGAATTAGGAACCAAACCCTTGTACAATGCTCCAAACCCCTCGTTCCGAATTGTTTTCCGAAAAGCATCAACCATGCCAGTATATTCAAGGGCTGCCTTGCTGTTTCCATCTCCAGTCACAACAGAAGCAGCATCTTTCCAGCCCACCATCTGCATTCTTCTTCGGATGACATCCAAAGGATAAGCAACTGTCTGGCCAACAGTTCCAGCAGCAGCTCCACATGCAAGCCTAGTTGTCACACCCAACTCGTTGTTCCCTTCAACAAGCCCAAATGCTTTAGATTTGATCAGCCAATCTTTCAGAGATTCATAAACAGCAAAATTCAGACCCACATATGGTATCTGTAAACATCATGGAATATAATAAGACCCCTACATAACGAAATTAGGATGAAGTGGATTTTTTTACCAATTAATTAGAATTCTTTTAAAATTAAAAAAATAAAAATGACTTTCCAATTTATGTTAAAAAGACGGGTAGAGCATAGTCCTGCCCCATCTGAAAAGCTACTCATCACAAAAACAGATGACCACATGCATGAACAATTTAAATGTAGACTTCTATGATGCAAAAGCACAAAATACATAAATGCTACAAAATTTAGTTAACATTGCAATTTGTTCTCCATAAAGACAAAATATTTACTTACAACTCCAATGACAGAAGGAAGCCATCCTTTGTACAAAGCCCGGGGACCTTCTTCTTTGAGGACTGTTGACAGTGCATGGAAGATTCCTCTATACTGGTGAGGAGACTTGTCTGTCTGAGAAAACACAAGGACAAAGTTAAACAGTCAAAATGTTTAAACTGGGGGTGAAAATTTTGTATACCGGAAAGAGTAGAACAAGGATCAAAATCACTTTCTGAAAGGTAATTCCTAAAAATACCTGAACAGTTAGCCGACCTCGTACCATGTCCATCGGGTAAGTGGCTGACATAGCAATGATTCCAGCACATGCACCAGCTCCAAGGCGTAGAAGAGGAGTGAGCTCTGCCTCTTCTGCAAGAGAACAAAAAAATAACTACGGAATTACTACGGAATTTCATCGTCATCTTTCTTTCTTTGTTTCTCTCTTTCTCCTCATATACTCTCATCCTTTATTGATCATAAACCAAACTACATGCATTAATGGGAAACAAAATGATTACATGAAAAATATACAACACCTGTTCATGACGGAGATCCAGACGAAAAGCGCAGAAAAATAAAGCATAAAAAGTAAGATCAATTCAAAAATTCATTTTGTGACTAAAAATCCTACATATGCAAGTTCGGCTAAAACAATATCAAAATACTTTATACTCACACACGCACACTCAATGCACTGATTCACAAGCAAATCATTTACACCGAACATCCTACGTTATGTCAATAAATATGCACCACATACAACATCACGAGAACAACAAAACTTAGAAATTGAAGAATAGCAATTGATAATAAACACCATGAGAGTTAACAAGATCAATTCAAAGGAGTGAAAGATGGAGAAGAAACAAATTAAGAAGATATAGAGCAGATAGGAATCATACCATTTCCTGATTGTTGGCGGTAAAACCATAAGATACCCCTATTTGCAAAAAGTAAGACGAGAACGTTAATTTATGAAATCAAATGGATAAAATATACAATTTTCTAAGACCTACATAATAGTTTCTAGTAAAAGATGAAAAAGCATTTGCATCCTAAATAAAACAAATGTCACTATAAATCAATAATAATATACTAATCCAGAAAAAAAGGTAGCACCAGAGCATACTTAGATGCTTCCTCATAACTAAAGAACTTGACTGCTGAGTTTGGAACAATGCGAGCACAATTAGTGCCATTGCCTTTAAACAACCCTCTAAAACCCTCAGTTCTCCATATATATTTCAAGCCCTGGATTGTTCCTTTGTATTTTATACTATGAGGATTTTGAACCTGTATATTTCAGAACCAAATTCTATAACTCCAATAAATATATGATAGAATGACTTAATAGGCAAATAATAATGCTAAACTACCTGGAGCAAAATTTTTAATCTCTCCAAGGGAGCAACAGCAGTACGCGACCTGCAACAAATAGTCGATTAAGATACAGCTTTTGCCAAACAAATTGCTAATTATAATATTAAAGAACTCATTATAACTGTTATCACAGTTAAGTATTTTAATTAATATATACGTTTTGTGTGTGTGTGTGGGTGTGTGTGTGAATGAAAGATTAATTTATATCTAGCAATGCAACAGTTAGATAATTTATATGTTAAAAACAAGAACAAATTAGAACGAAAAAATGAGTAGAAAATATATTCATAAAAATTGAAATCATAAATTGACAGAACAAAACTGCAATAAACGAATAAACTCCGTAACAAAAACAAGGAAAATACATATAGATCAAAGGAGACTCACACTCCACCGGCGATGCCCCCTGCGGCAAGAGACTTGGAGATAGAAAGAAGCGCGTGGCTCGGCGCTTTCACTCCTTCACTAGCGAGCTTGGCCTCTTCAGCACGATTCACGATCGTCGAAACCGCGGCCTCACTTCTCTTTACATCCTCTCCGGACGCCATCCGACTTCCAAGAAAAAAAAAACGCAGACCTAAGCTCCTCGGTCAAACTCACGGCCTTGACCGGTGGCCGGCGATCGTTGTAATTTCTTTTTTTTTCTTTTAAAATTTAAAACGGAGTTATCGTTTGTTGAGGTTTCCAGAGCCACGGTGAAAGTGAGGGCAGAGGCGAACATTGACGTAGGTTTATATATATATACACACACACACGTGTATTTGTTGTATGTGCATGTGCTTTTTATTTATTTATTGCTTTTATTTAACGATGGAAAGGAAGAGTACAGAAAAAAAAAAAAAACACTTGTCACATGGTTGTGTTGCGTTTGCAAGGGTAATTACGAAATTTAGGATAACAGACTCGTAAATTTGAGCTAAACCCAGTCTAACTACATGCTGGTTTGAGCCTAAATTGAATTAAAAAAAGGCCGAATGACAATTGCCCAATCAATTTTTTATCCCTTCTTTTAAAAAATTTTATTTATCTGTATATAAATAATTAAAATTAACCTAATTGTAATTTTTTTAAATTTTATTCTTTTTTCTCCATCTATAAATAATTAAAATTAACCTTAAAAACTAATTATTTTTTCCATAAATCAAGTTTTAAAAAATAATATTTATCCATCTAAAATTTAGTTTTCAAACTTCTATGTTATTATCGACAATCTCTCTCTCCCAAGGTTTTTTCTCCCTCCTGCATCTCTCTCATTTTAGTTGAGCGTCTGATAGACAACAAATGAAACTAGAGAGACAAAGACTTTTGTTGGAAAGACGAAGGAGGGGAGAGAGGCCGACAAAGAATGAGGGGAGAGAGATTACCGAAGCATGGTGATATGTTAGAGAATTTTCGTCGGCGATAATGACACCGAAGATGGAAAACTAAACCCTAGAGAGAAATTTTTTTTTTTTAATTTTGCTTAAAGGATAAACTTTTAGTTTTTATAATTTTGGAGATAGAAAAGAGATCAAATTTAAATTTATTTTTAATATTACAGATAAAATGAAGATTTTACTCTTAAAATTAACTAACTTAACCCCTTATGGGTAAGTGTTTAAGATTTTTATAATTAGGAGGTGAAAACTTGATAAAGCAGGACACTTTGGGTGAGAATAAGGCCTTTGGCATTTAAAAAATTATGTTTGAATTTGCTCACTAACCATAACTCAATTAATTTACTGCAAAGTCAGTCAAAAAATGTTAAGAATGAAAAATTAAAAAAATTACAGAAAAAGAAAGTTGTCTGGGAAAATAAATATATCAATGAATTTTGTATGACTCATTTGAATTGAACTAAACCCCAACTCGTGTTTAGCTAATTCAAACTGAATCCAAATTAACTTGGTTCAAATTAACTCTCACCGTCATCTCATCCCTTTATATAAATATTTCAATACCTTGTTGAGCAATGTAACATAGCTATTACTCTCCTATTATCTTAAATAAAAAAGCTCTAACGCAGATTAATGATTATCCTTAACTCTTTTATTTTTATAAAATAATTGTTCGCAATTTGGTTAATCCAATAGTTGGAATCACATTGAAAAAATACGATATAATCGAATCACTAGGGGTGCGATTTTACTGAATTCAACCAAATAATATTAGGAAGGGTATGACCAAAATATCTTAATTGTCAAATTCAATTTGAATCACATTGATGCAATTTGAACTAGTTTTGCATATTTTTAATGTTATATTCTGGTTAGTATGTTTTTTCAAAAATCTAAAAAAGAAAAAAACATTTTTACCTTTTAATTATTAGTAATTATTAGTTTTGTTTTTAAATAAAATTAGGTTTTGGGTAAAAATTTTTAGTTTGTAAATTTAGCAAGTGGAAAACTAAATTTGGAAATTATAGTTTACGCAAATTTATAGTTTTCTACAAATATGAAAATCAGCTTAAATCTTTTTTTAAATTAGATTTTAACGAAATTTGGTAAACACGTTTTTTTATTTTTAGGAGGAAGCTGCTTGAGCCAGATTATGCCTTCGGTCAGTTTCAAATTTGTACCTACTTATTACATATTTGGCACTCAAGCTAAGAACAAATGTCAACATTATTTCGGTTGAATGTTAACAAAATAATCTCCATATTTAGAATAGGGAAAGGACAATTTCTCACCCAAATTTAGTTCAAATTCAAAATTATACTCACGGCAAATAAAAAATTTAAATATCCACCTATGAGTTAATTGCCGTCTAAATTTTTAATTATAAACAGAAGTAAAATTATCATTTTATTCATAAACCTTAAAACCTAAAAAAGTTATATCATTTCCCCCCCTATGATTAAACTTTAAAAAATTCAATTTTCCCCTTTTTAGATTTCATCTTCGGTGGCTTAGGGAACCGATCGACAATCTTGAAGAAATGAAGGTCCAGATCAGGAAGACTTAACGAAAGACGACACTTCATCGTCCTATCTAGACAGTTGTCCTTCGTAGCCAGATTTGGAAGATGGGTGAAAAGCGTCGGCCATCGGTTGGAATGATGGTGGCCGGAGAAGGAAATAAACTCTAGAGATAAAATATAAACTTTTCAAACTTTGAGAATGAGTTGAAGTGTTAGTTTTTAAAATCTAAAGGAAAAATGATATAAATTTTAAAGTTTTAAGATTTATATGTAAAATAATTATTTTATCCTTACCTTTAATTGAAAATTTGGATAACAATAGGTATTTGAATTTGTTATCTATCATAGATATAATTTTGAAATTAAATTAAAATTTAAGTGAGAAAATATTTCCCTTTAGAATATAGCAAAATGTGATGGCCAAGTGTCAGGTTTGGTTGCTGCAACTGGTGAGGATCTAGATTCCTGTGTGTCACTTGGTTTGTTTGTTAGAAAAAATATTATCGGATTCTTTCAGATTCGCGATGGTAGCCAGCAGCCTTAAGCTAGCTCAATATGCTTTTCGAATCGAGTTAAGCATTTCCTCCTTTCAAGGGCTTGTCCAGAAGGCCGTGTCACAGTCCACAAACAACACATATATTGACACTTGGCCTAACGTTATTGCAAGAAATACCTTATTTTCACCGAGACTGGACGATTAATTTCCGTCCACAAACACAACCATCTTCTTTGGCATTGTATTGGCCTTCATTTGAGCTTCACTCTTTGCGGTATAAATGGCCCGGAAACTATATACGGTCATGATGTGGGGCGAAATATATATTCGTTAAGTGTAATTTCCTTGCCAAAATTAGGAATCCAATTGAGGTGAATGAATATTATTGGACTCTCACTTCAACTGGGTTAGATTATGCAAAATTCTAAAGCAACTTAGTTTGAGAATCTACATTAAATCTCATAATACATATACATATACATACATATCTATATATATATATATATATATATATTAATGATATTATATATACTTATTATTAATTTAAATATCAATGATGAGTTATGTTATTGATATGTCAATATCTAAATTGATATTTATTATAAATGTAGATAATCATTCTAAAAGTTGACATACAAACAAGATAGAAATAAGAATAAATATAGAATCCATTTAATATATGGCTACAAGTTGAAGCTGTAGATGTAAAATGGACAGTGATAGATTCATAAGGGGCCATGCCATGCCAGATGCCACTGATAAATGGGGTTGATTATGAAATGAAAGGGAAGTCCGGCAAAGATGTCAGTCTCAGTCCAGGCATCCAATGCAAAGCTCACAAATATAGCACAAATTCTTGGTGCTTACCAGCTTAGTGTGCTTCATACTGTCCAAGTGTCAACTGAGCCAATCATAATCTGATTTAGATAATCGGCAGGTGCCCAAAACATTGCTCCAAGATTATGGAAATATAAAAATAGCCGTGGGGGTGGGGTGTGGTTGTTGGGTTGTGTGGTGGTGTGGGAGTTAAAAAAAAGGGTGTATGACAGAAAGGCCTAAGCCCTTTACGATTGTGTTCGACAATGAAATATTTGCATCGAGTTTGATTGACGTGGCTTATCGGGGCTGTGCTCAATAATGGGCATTGCCCTTATTTCGTCTGGCTTTAGCCCATCTTTAGGGATGAGTTTAAACTGAGTTATATCCTAACCAAATAAGTTTAAGGTCAGTTGGATTCAAATACAAAATAATTAGTTTGAAATCAAGTTTAATTCGTTTAATTAACAATGAATTTGTCAGAAAAAAAAAGGAAAAGAAAAAGGACCGAAAAAGAAAATGAGAATACATCCTATAGAAAAGATGAAAAGTTGTCCAACAATATAAATTACTAACTAGTATTTGATAACTCAAGTCTTAAACTGAGATTACCTTTGTCCAAACTAATACGAACCCAAACCCACGCCGACCCGAATTGATTCCAGCAAAACAGCCACCTCCCGCCCAGAAATTATGATAGTGTAGACGGTTTTATAATTACTATATAATTGTATCATCTGTATTAGACAAAATAACATTCAGAATCGACCCCATGTCCATAGGGGAATTTAATATGATTCACGATAAAGACAGCAAGATAATTATACTTAATTGCAAAAAGGTGGAGAGTTGTCAGATGAATTTACCGAACTGATTGACTAACTTATCAATCGGAGTCTTCGATGAATCATGATAGTATCGGAGATCTCTCCCATGGAGAAAATGAAATGTATCAGTAAATGAACAGGCTTTTCGGGAAGCTGACTATTCTTTTCATAGGGAACTAAAGAATCTCAGTTTTATTATTGAGTTTTTATCTTTTTTTGCTATATTTTCTTATCTTTTTCTCTCCCGAGAAAACAAGAAGCCAAAAAGGACACAAGTCTGTTGTTTGTCTTCTTGTTTAGTTTAAGTCAAGTTCCATGTTTTTAATTTGCATAAATAATCATGTCATTTTCCTGGTTTTGTTTGTCAAGCAAGAAAAATGTGAGAATTTCATTCAAACCTCAAAGTTCACAAGCAAAAGAAACTTAATATAGAATATTTTACATTGTAATCTTTATTGTACACTTCTTTTGATGTTTTGAGATGTTTTTGTTCTCGGTTTTGAAGATTTGTTTTCTGATCTTAAAGTAGAAGAGGTCATTGTTATGTTGTTGTTGAAGTGTTTATTATGAATTTCGAAGTTGTTCATACTCGTTTACAGAATTTGTGCTGTTATATGAGTTTGGGTCGTCTTTTTTGATGCTTTAGAATGGCTGAAGCATCCAAGATTCTGTTAGTTCGTTGCCCAAATTGTGGGAATTTGCTTCCAGAGTACTCGGACTACTCTTTATATGAGTGTGGAGGATGTGGCACTGTTCTTAGAGGTAAGTGTTTCTCTATCTCTGTCCGTAAACGTCGAGTTTTCGCAGTTTTCTTTGCCTTGTTTGTCTGGCTGAGAAATCAAAGGAAAATGGAAGAAAATTTACTCTAGTTTTGACGGCTTTTTGCTCTATGCTTTGTTCTTTTTACATTTTGACTGATGTCCCCAACATGTTGTGAAGTTTTGCTTTTGTTTATTGTTCCTTCTTTTGTTTCTAAGAAAGCAAAACAGCCAATTGGGCTATTGTGTTAACTTAAGTTGATGCGTTGATGATGCAGCCATGAAGAAAGTGATGGATTGCGGGGGAAATCTAATAGAGAAAGAATGTAGAATGTGACCCGAATCTTGAAAGTGTGTCACAAAAAGTGGGTGGTAGTTTAGGTGGTTCGTCTGAGACTGAGAAGGAGGGCGATGGGGTTGAGCACAGTAAGAGAAAAGATAAATTTTTGTAGAAGGAAATCTTATTTCAGTTTGTGTTTCTTCTTCAAGAACAGAAGATAAAGAGGTTTTAATTGTTAATGAGGAAATCGATTCTGTAGAAGAAAGCAAGGGTTGGAGGCTCAGTCAAAGTAATCCTGAGATAGAAATTGATAATGTTGATAAAGCTTGTCAGTCTCCGGAGCAGCCGATTGACGTTTTGGTTGGTGGAGATGATCAGGATTTAAACTTGAATAGGTCTAGTTCTGTTAATTCTAGTGTAGTAAAAGGAATCGGAGAAGTTTCAGCCAAATCAAAAAAATTCTGCAGAGGTCATGAATTCAAGGGTGTTTTTGGATAAATCAGGTGTAGAAATAGTGGGGTTTTGGGGTTTCGATGAAGATGCCAGAGAAGGTTCAGTTCAATCAAAAAATTTTGCTGATGAAGGACCTTCAATCTACAAGCCTAATTCAGCCCATGGGCATGGTAAACCGATGAAGAACTTTGGGTACGAGGATAGGCCAAATATAGTTGAAAATTTAGAACCGAACCATCCTGAAATTCTTAGGAAGTTGAATGAGTTGAAGGAACAAATCAGTAGATTGGAGGATAAACCAAGGGAAACAATTCTAGATGACAAGAAAATGGCTCCTCCTGAGTCTTATGGGAGGTGTGCTGCTCTTAATGTTTCAACTCAGCCATTTCCCAGGGGTAACTGTGTCCTAAGACCGCCTAATTGCAGACATAGCCACGGACCTTCTCCTTTTATGAATGATCATAACTTGGATTTGCATAACTTCTATCCTCTTCCAAGGCATGCCCCAACTATGATCCCAGGGTCCAACCAGGAGAATCCTTTTCAGTCACAAATTCTCAGGAGGCCACACAGTCAAACATCCCTTCTATGCCCACAAAAACTGCCTCCTGACTACATTTCAGGACAGTACATGGATTTTAATCATGATCTTCTCATATCCTATCCACAGGAACCATTTTTTCATCAGCCTCTATGCTCATGTTTGAGCTGCCGCAACAAAAATTGTCAAGTTCCTCCGAAAGCCACAGACTCTAGTTTTAGCAATAGAAGGGTTGCAACGGACCAAAGGAGATCCAATTCCTACCATCGTATCAGGTCTGTTACTCTTGGTCCAATGAATTATGATCCTCTAGTTGCAAATCCTCCATCATTGCACTCTAAAGGTCCTCAGTCACACGCAAGATGGCCAGTTGACATTGATTCAGATGTTGAAGGTTTTTATCACTGTCATCCAAAAAGAGTGGAAGCCCATGGGAATAGACAGCTTTCTCATCCCATAGCAGGTGGTGCTCCATTTATAACATGCTGTAATTGCTTAGAGCTTCTGAAATTGCCAAGGAAAGTCATGGCAATGAAAAATAATATGCAAAAAATACAATGTGGTAATTGCTCAACTATCTACTTCAGTGAAATTAAGAACAAGAGTCTCATAATTTCTGTTGCTACCAAAACTGAGCAGATGTCTAGCAAAGCTGAAGATGGTTCTTGTGGCCTATTTAACAGAAATAGAATTTCTTATGGTTACTCAAATGCTGGTGGCATGAGCTCCTGCTTGGTTGGTTTTGATCATTCTGGTTCAAACTTCCACTCTGCTGATACCAAACAGAATTTCCAATCAGAAGGCCCAATGTTGAACTTTGGTGAATCTGAGAAACTGCAAGGCTGTTCATCTTCATCTTCTATTTCTACCGAGGGGGTGAAGAACCGAGAAAGTGTGATTGTCCACCAAGATGTTTCCAATTCTTCTAAGCTGCCTTCCAAAGAGAACATCTCTCCAACAATTGCAGGTTCAAATTTCAATGACCCTCTCAATGATTCCTCTTTAATCTGTTCAGTGAGCAATACCAGGAAAGGAAACAGGAGTAAATGGTTAGATCAAGAGAAAGTTATCCTTAAGAATGTTGCCTGCCAACATTCTGGTGACAAAGATCCATCAGTGGAAACTGAGGTGGAAGTATCTTTCAGTGAATATCTGTCTCATGACTCGAAAGTATGCAGAGAAGACCAACCTAGAAACAAGAAGGGGAAAAAAACCTTCTTGGTAGGTGTTATCAAGAAAAGCTTCAGAGATTTCTCAAGATCTTATCAAAACAGGGTGAATAAAGGACCTAACGTTTCAGTTAATGGGCATTGTATACCAAAATGTTTGGTTAAAAAGGCTGAGAAGCTTGCAGGTCCAATTGAACCTGGATATTACTGGTGAGTTTATAGGTTCACATAATGTTTTAATTCCTTCAATATATTTCTCAGTGTGCATAGCTTTGTTAGTATATATCTTCAGTGCAAGGTGAATATACAGTGCAATTAGGAATGAGTTACTTCTTTCCTGAAAGAAGCATGAGTTTATTCAAAATTCTAATTAATGCATAATCAGAAGATTCATGATCATTCTGAGTTACTGCATTTATGCTATTGTCAAAGAATGTGCTTGTGATGTTCTCTTAGCTTTCTCTTAATTATATTATATGGTTGTTCTTATTATTCCTATCTGCATTCATTAGGTATGATTTTCAAGCTGGATTCTGGGGTGTGTTAGGCCAACCTTGCTCAGGCATTCTTATTGTGAGATCAATTTATTTCTTGGTTCATACTTTTTTCGTAACAATGTCATGTCTATTTATTAATAAATGTTGTTGTTGTTCCACAGCCATTTATTGAAGAATTCAATTATCCCATGCCAGAAAATTGTGCTGCTGGAAACACAGGTGTATTTGTAAATGGCAGAGAGCTTCATCAGACAGATTTAGACCTACTTGCTAGCAGAGGGCTACCAATTGCGAGAGACAAACACTACATTGTTGAGTTCACTGGGAGAGTCGTGGATGAGGGCTCTGGTAAAGAATTAGATAGCCTTGGCAAACTCGCTCCAACGTAAGTCTTGTGGTCATTTACAAGTTTCTGTAATATGCACTTAAAACTCTGATAGGATGAATGCTACAAATTTTTATCAGTACAGTCTATGAAAACCATGTCAGCAGGTTAAGGTTGCTAGTTTTCAAAAAAATCATACGTTAGTGTAATTAGATAAAATCCAATTAGCCAGTTGACTTACAATTTAGTAATTTTCATTTTATTTTGAGTATGTTCTAGTGGTTGCATATTTTCATGGATAAACTTTCAAAATCACCAAACTTATTTTCTCTCTGATAAACTATTGACGGTCCGCACTTTTGAACAGAGTTGAGAAGTTAAAGCGAGGATTCGGCATGTGCCTTCCCAAAGTGATCTTGTGATTCAGATATACTCAGTTTTTGTAGGCTCTCTTTCTTGCAACAATGTAAATAGTGGGGCAATTGCTTTGCACATTATTAATGTGTTTGTGACATGTATTTGTAACTAAAACAGCTCAATGATTAGTGCACTTGCTTGTTTATAGATTTGTGGATATCTTCTGGGTCAATGTCGTCTCTAGACAAGACTTCTCTGGCTCACTGGAAGGTTTCTGGATTGTGACATATGGTTTTCCCTTGAAGTAAAAGAAGATTTGCCAGTGATACCTTTGCTCTGTCCTAAATTTGATTTGAGAATGACAGATTAGTACTAATAAATCTGTGTTTGGATGTTTAATTACGTAGTCACAAATAAGATTGCAAGTCTTCAACTGAGCTAAACCAAGCTGAGTATTCTTTGGCTCTAGCTCAACCTGATTATATTTAAATAAAATTCATGGTTCAAACTCAAGCTCGTTAAACAAAAAAAATTATGACTTAAGTTTGAGATAGAGACAACTTACTTGAGTTGGGCTTAAATAATTTATAGTTAAATTTTATAATTTGTATATTTATCAATCAGTGTTTATATTCAAAATCAAACAATAAAATTTTATGGGCATAAATATATAATTTTACAAGTCATCAATTAGAGTCAGTAGAACTTGCAGAATAGGCATTGACTTGGATCCTTTTAATCGAAGTTTAAATGGGGAGAGCTAGAGAGGAACTGCGGTTTGATACTCTCAAATACTGAATAAATTTACAAGGAAACATGTGGGTTGGTTGGTGGCTGATCACCCATCACTGAAATAAATAACCAGATGATCATGAAAGGACAAATAAAGTCTACCAAATTGAATTTAAAAATCAATTACAGCACATAAGAAATAATTTGAAAGAAAGATCTTAGAAACTAGAACAAGGATTGATTGATTGTTTGAGTGGGTCAACATTTTCATTTCTCAATACTATTATTTGATTGCATAATATATTTATATATATGTTTTGGTGGGAAGAAAATGGGTCAATTTCAAAGTGATTGATTCTTTTTATTTGCCATCGGTCAGTTCTTCAAGGGAGAAGTTTCGTAGATTGTGTCATTATCAGCCAACCAGCAAAAAATATTGGCAGGAAAATTCACAATCTTGGCGCAAATTTAGCAGCGTTTGTTTGCAAACAGTGTGGGAAAAAAAAAAGTATAATAAGGTTGGAAAATGCGAAAGAATTCAATATGAAAGAGAAAACTGTGTGTCATCGAGATAAAATAAGTTTAACACTGATATTAGTCATCTAAATACAAGCAAATCTAATTGATTAGATGGCTACATTTAATCATATTAAAATTAGATGTTTAATATTTAAAATTATTTTGAAAGCCTTCTTTGACACATTTTTCAAATGTTGTATTTTATATTTAAGTCTTCTACCGTAAATAGGTCAATAGGATATAAGGTTGCTTATTGATTGTGTCAATATATGATTCTGTTATCTTAAAAGAAGTCTTTTAAATTAATATAACAAGACTTTTACACTAGAATATTTTAAAAATTATAATTTTTTAATAAATCGACACACAACAAGACTCATTAAGAGAGTATTTATTATGTCACGATCGTGTTATGGGTTTTAAGGTTTGATGGGTCGATAAGATTTTGTCATTTTCACTTTGGTTTAACTTGACTTTTTGTCATTTTTAAATAGACAATTGAATTTGTAATTAGATTTAATATGAGTTATTCAAATTTGATTTTAAATTTAAATTATGCTAATTATGTTTAAGTAAGGAATTGGAGTGGTTTTAATAAACAAGTTAAGTTCAAATTATTCAAAGATTCAAATCATTTTCAAACCTCAATCTAATATAATTAATTGATTTTAAACGGATTTTTTTATATTTGAACTGATGTTTATTTTGGTTTTATTTCGGGCATAACATAATAATATGCAACCCTAATTAAATTGAGATTGGAAATGACACTAATCATTAAGAATTAGTGTAAAGATTCGTATGTCTTGATACATTGTAATCACTAACCAATATAGCATTCTGCTTTCTCTCAATGATTTAACATGAATTATTATGACACGTGTCCCCATACCAAAGCCATATAAAATAATAAACCTATCCACAGAAACAAATTTTAAGCTTTGCCTTACTGGCTTTTCTTGCAGGAAGCTAACAGCAGTACTCACATTTATTGGAAGACTTCAATGTTGGTCAAGCTGATTTACTTTTATGATAAATGCCCAGATCCAGTAAGTTCTAGTGTGAACCCATTTTAGTTTCAGAGACCTTTGCCTGCTATTAGTGTAATAGATTGATTTATAGAAGAGAAAGAATCTGTTGAATTACTGGAATATGAAGTTAAGTTGGAAGCTTCGTTCGTCTGTTAGCGGTCACACGCACATGCAGCTGCTTTTAAGATTAGCAGTGGCCATTCTCCTGATGGGTTTAGCTTTTAGGCTTTTATTTTTTAGCTCCCAAGAGTTATCATCGCCTGATCTAGAAACTGCGCCTGCTGTTGCTAAAACTGATGTGGCAGAAGCAACACGGCCGGATAATTTTACTATTGATGTTTCAGAATATGAAGATCAGTATCTACAGCCTGAAAAAAGTAATTCATGTGACTTCTTTGAACTGGGTTTTTGTTTTTATTTCATTATACCCTGCGTGATGACAATTAATGAGCTGTCTCTTTTGTTTGATGTTTTAATGTTTCAGAGCCCGAAGATGAGAATGAGATGCCTCAAAAAGGTAAAGAAATAATCAAATGAGGTTTTTGATACGTTTCAGAGCTCGCTGATTTTTTGTTTTTCGTTTTAAACGTGAAGCTAATAAAGTTTGGTAGCTGAGCAAATTTATGTGATAAGGCATTTTGTATTTATCCATTGCCATTTAGTCGTATATAGTGGCCCTTCTACTTGTTACTATGATCTCATATTTTTATTTTGTCTGACTTACTAGCGTGCTGTAAGTTTCCTAATTTGATGGAATTGAAGTGATTTGTGGCTGTTAACAGTTGGCGGAGAAGAAAAGTGTGATATCTTTACTGGGGACTGGATTCCAGATCAATCAGGACCTGTTTATACCAATGAAAGCTGTGCCTTCATTGAGGGTCACCAGAATTGTATGAGAAATGGGAGGCCTGATACAGGGTATTTATTTTGGCGGTGGAAACCACAAAATTGCCAGTTGCCTCCGTTTAATGCAGAGAAATTTCTCAGCATGATGAGAAATAAGACATGGGCTTTGATTGGTGATTCAATATCTCGTAATCATGTGCAGTCATTGCTCTGTATGCTCTCAACGGTATGTGGCAGATATAAGATTGTTGTAGCAAATTTGAATGCTTGCTTTGGATGGTTTAACAAGAGCCAAGTTTGGTCTTTTTCCATCCATTGGTTATTACATCATGAGGAAATGCTTTTCTTTATGTCAAATGAGTTATTAAATTTGTGATTCCTAAATGTTTTATTTCTCTAATCGCACATAGAGCACATTATATGATTGTGATGTGAATGACCTGTTTTGATGGGTTTTCCCTAATGTGATCTTCATAAAAGTTTTGTAATGGATTATGAGAAGCCCTTATTTATCGATATTATTGGTATTTAGGTGACTGCTCTTTCAATATCTTTTTACTACATTAGCTGTCATAAATTTTTTTGTTTTTCAGTTTTAACCAATTGCTGTTGATTTCACCTTATACTCAGATACTGTATGATTGATCTTCAGTTGTTCCAAATCATAATTGATCTTTAGAATGAGCATAAACAGAAAGTGCATACTAAGTAAGCATTCTGCAGTTGATATGGCGCTATCTAGCCAGATATTGGGGATGTGATATTGTTAGCTCAGCTGTGCACCATTTAGTAGTCTTCATATTTTTCCTTAATATCTTACTGTAAAACCTTGTTATTTTTCCAGTTTGTATTGCTATGTGATAGAAACATAAGTAAATATACTGGTTCATTGCCTCATTGTTCAAGTTGTAATGAACATGATACATTGTTTTGTCAGTATGGAAGGTCTATATGTTTCAATAGGTTTTATGGAGTATCTGATATTATAGATTTCTTTGCTTGGGTAGTTCGTAGAATTCAAATTACAAAAGGCTCATATCTTAGATGATATTTCACTAGGTGAATGATATCTTGGAAAAAGAAACAGAATAATATTGGAATAAATTTTAATGGCATATATTTACAAGGGGTCTTTGGTCACACAATACAATCATATGGTACACCTGGATTGTCATTCATGCTGACTGCAGAAATGATTTTGGCCCAAGTGTTGTTATGATTGTATAATGAAAACTATAACTTGTGAGTCAATGTAGTCTTTGAGGCTTAGTTATATTCAACTGGTCATTTCTGCAACTTGAATGAATGTTGACTGTTGTTGATGTGGATTAAATGTGATCTCTTCCAGTAACTGTATAATATTTTGATTACATTCTAAGAAGAATGTGCCAAGTTCATTACTTTTACCTGCAAGGAAATTTTACTAGGTTGAACTTCTATCATCTTCAGGCTGAGAAGGCTGTTGAAGTTTATCATGATGAGGAATTCAAGTCTAAAACATGGCAGTTTCCCTCTTACAATTTCTCCTTGTCAGTTGTCTGGTCCCCCTTTCTTGCTAAAGCTGCAATCTTTGAAGATATTAATGGTGTTTCAACATCTGAGGTTGAGCTTCATCTAGACAAGCTGGATAAAAAATGGATTGATCAGTACTTTAACATCGACTACATGATAATTTCAACTGGTAAATGGTTTCTTAAGTCTGCTATCTACCATGAGAATGATACAGTGGTGGGCTGCCATTACTGCCCTAAAAGGAACCTGACAGAGTTGGGATTTGATTATGCTTATAATAAAACCCTTCATCAGGTTATGGATTTTATCACAACTTCCAAACACAAAGGGTTGGTATTTTTCAGAACAAGCACACCAGATCACTTTGAAAATGGGGAATGGCATAATGGGGGTGCTTGTAAGAAAACATTGCCAGCTAAAGAAGGTGAGATTGAAATAAAGGACTTGCACAGGATTCTACGCAACATTGAATTATCAGCATTCCAGGATGCAGCTGCAAAAGCAGCTGAAAGTGGGGTAAAATTCAAACTTCTTGACTTCACTAATCTTTTGTTACTGAGACCTGACGGACACCCTGGTCCATACCGAAGTTTTCAGCCATTTGCTGAGGACAAAAATGCAACCGTTCAGAATGATTGTTTGCACTGGTGTCTACCTGGACCGTTGGATGCTTGGAATGATCTAATCATGGAGATGATGATTAATACATTAGGAAATTGATTGGAATATAGATGGTTGGAATCTGGCTTCTTCCCTTGAAAACAACATTAACCTTAAGAAGGTTAATCATGTCTGGTGATGAAGAGCAGATAGATGATGAATTCCTTTTTGTGTTTTCACTTAATTACTTTTGTACGTATAATCGCCATGTCGTTTGTATCAAGAATAGTTGAAATCTGGTGGAATCAAGAAGAGAGAACACTTTGTGAGTAGAAATAGTTTATTTTAATTCTTGAGATGTATTCTTTATACTTTATAGTACATTTTCTGGGAACATAATATTGAATTGTATCTCTTTAATGTGAAGCCTCACTGGCATGAGTGGGCTATAGTTTCTCTTACAGCTGCATTTGATCGGGTTGAGTCTGAATAAAATCTAGTTTGAAATCAATGAGTTGAGATTCGAAAATAATTTTATTTCGGATTTAATCTGAATCGATTTGAACTTATATATTTGAATCGGCTCGTACTCAACTGATTAGATCCAAAACCTATCCCTAATTTGTCTGCTACATTTGACCTTATGTTAATTTGTAATATGAATTTATTGTAATATAATATTGTTATTTTTTGACATAGTTATGGTAATAAAGGACTGTAATCCAGCAACGGTCATTTCCTTTTAAATCTTTACCGGACCCCAAATCGCTCTTAAATTTGAAGAATTCTTTTGAAATTTGAAAATTCTGACCGTTGCGGGTTCTTCGCTCCCCTGCTATATATAAATAAAGCCAGAGCTCATTTAACGAAACATTTTCAAATCCTTTTAAGCTTCTACTTGGTTTTCTTTCTGCAGATCTGAAGCCATGGCTAGTGTTGATGCTGCTCCCATGCCCACCGACGACGTCCCCAAGAAAGCAAGAAACAACGGTAGAAAAGCTTTGAAACAGAAGAATTCATCCACAAATGGAGCCAATATCATTGCGCAAACCCTCTCTCAATCTCCGATGCCGATCCCAGCACCGGAAACCGATCCTTCGAAAGAGAACCATGAGAGCCTTTCTCAGCCTCGCACTGAGCCTAAGAAAGCGGCAGCCAAGGGAAGAACGAAGAAGGCAACAACAAAAAATCAAGATTCGTTTGAGAAAGATTTGCAAGATCTGCAAGAAATGCTTGAGAAGATGAAAATAGAAAAGCAGAAGACCGAGGAACTGTTGAAGGAGAAAGATCAGATGCTGAAGATGAAGGACGAGGAGCTTGATGTGAAGGAGAAAGTGCAGGAGAAGCTTCAGATGGAGTTGAAGAAATTGCAGAAAATGAAGGAGTTCAAGCCCAACATGGTATGTTTCTTGATTTCCATTTCTCTCTGTTTGTTTGCTGAGAAAATTGTCATATTTGAAGGTGAATAGAATAGGGTTTGATTAATATGAAGTGGGTTTTCAAAGGTTTAATTTTGAAAACCGTTCCTTCAGGTATTTCCTATTATAAACAAGGAACAAGACAAGAAGGACAAGAAGAAGAACGGAGGTCCTGAAAAGAAAAGGCCATCTCCACCTTACATTCTGTGGTGCAAATACCAATGGAATGAGGTGAAGAAAGAGAACCCAGAAGCAGAATTTAAAGAGATCTCAAACATTTTGGGAGCCAAATGGAAGAATGTTAGTGCAGAAGAGAAAAAGCCTTATGAGGAGAAGTATCAGGCTGAGAAGGAAGCTTATCTGCAGGTAATGGCCAAGGAGAAGCGTGAAAGTGAAGCAATGAAGCTCTTAGAGGAAGACCAGAAGCAGAAAACAGCTATGGAGCTTCTTGATCAGTATCTTCAGTTCAGGCAGGAAGCAGAAAAAGAGAACAAGAAGACAAAGTAAAATTTCCCCGCACCATCACTGTGTCCTCTCTGTCTTTCAATTGTATTAACCTTGCATTTCTAATTTTTCTTGGAATTGTTTGTCTGAAGGAAAGAGAAGGATCCCTTGAAACCAAAGCAACCTTTGACTGCCTATTTCCTCTTCGCAAATGAGAGGAGGGCAGTTCTTCTATCTGAGAACAAGAATGTTTTGGAGGTGGCTAAGATAACTGGTGAAGAATGGAAGAACATGACTGACAAAGAACGAGAGCCTTATGAGAAGGTTCGCTTCATAGGCACATAAAAACAATTCTTTTGGTTCTTTCTTATGAGAGCTCTGCTTTAGCTTGATATTTTGTGTTCTTTCGAAACAGTTGGCAAAGAAGAACAAGGAGAAATATGCTCAAGAAATGGAGGCCTACAAACAAATCAAGGACGAGGAAGCTAACAATCGCAAAAAGGAAGAGGAGGAGCTGATAAAACTTCATAAGCAGGAAGCCTTGCAACTGCTTAAGAAGAAAGAGAAGACTGAAAACATAATCAAGGTTTGTCACTGGGTTATTGATTATTCATGTTTCTATAATTTCATTGAAGCTAACTGATTACTCCGCTCATTATGTTCAGAAAACCAAAGAGAAGCGTCAGAAGAAGAAGCAGAACACTGATCCTAACAAGCCCAAGAAGCCTGCTTCCTCATTCCTTTTGTTCAGGTAAAAGTTTATCTAAGCACCTAGTTCTATATGAACATATATGGGAGGCTAGCTTAGTTGTGCTTTTGTGTTGATGCAGCAAAGAAGCAAGGCAAGCTTTGTTGCAAGAGCGGCCAGGGACTAATAATAACTCTACCCTTAACGCACTGATTTCAGTAAAATGGAAGGTATAATTTTGTATAACCTCTCATCTTGTCTCCATATTAAAAAAAATGTACTGTTTTTTCACATCGGTATATCTGCGATACATTCAGGAACTCAATGAAGAGGAGAAGCAAGTGTGGAATGCGAAGGCAGCTGAAGCAATGGAAGCATACAAGAAGGAATTGGAAGAGTACAACAAGTCTGTTGCTGCAGCCATGGGTGAAGCACAGCAACAATGAAAGCTTGTAAAGCAACTAATGTCCAATCAAGTGTTCACTGAACACACATCATATGGGTGTAGATGGCCATCAGTATGATGGCATAGGCTATCTAACTGTGTTTGATTGCAATTTGAATGATCATTAACTTTGTAATGAAATTTGGGCGACCAGAAATTCTTTCTGGGCAGGGTGTGCGCCAACTTTTGAAGAAACTAATGTTGTCACTTTCCAAGTTCTAATTCAATACAGTCTGGTCATTTCAGTTGCAGGCGCGCTGGGATTTCATAAATTAATACGAGATAAGCTCAGTCAGTATGCACCAAACAAAAAGGTGAAATGGAAGGGACAGAAGGTGAATTTATTCCCTCTGATCCCTACTCTGCGCACAAACTGAAATCCTGTGAACTTGGAGTAATCACAATTTCCCGCCCAAGGTTTGGGCAAATCACATTCTAACGCCTGAATTTCAGTGAAATGAAATATACCCGTGATAGATAAAACTCCAAATACCCACCATAGACACTTGCAAATTTTTTATTAGAATTAAGGGGGTAAAATTGTTGTTTTATTAGTATATTAAAATAATTAAAATGATATCTCATTTTTTTTCTTAGTTTGAAAACTAACAATTTTATCCTAGAATTAAATTTTAAAAAATTTATTTTTTTCCCTAGGTACCAAACCAAAATTTGGTCATTTTCGCCAACAACCTAAAGACTCATCATTATCGAAGACGATGCTCCATCGTTAGATTTAGACGACAAAGGTCATCCATTCTAGATGACTCTCTGTTATCCAGCAAAGTTTGGGGTATTCAGCCATCAACAGTGGTCAGAAAGAGACCTATTAGTATTTTACTGGCCAAAAGACTATATTCCACCCAAATTTTAGTGAAATGATAAATATACCCGCGATAGATAAAACCCCAAATACCCACCAAAGACACTTGCAAATTTTTATTAGAATTAAAGGGGGTAAAATTGTTGTTTTATTAGTAATATTAAAATAATTAAAATGATATCCCATTTTTCTTTCTTAGTTTGAAAACTAACAATTTCATCCCAGGATTAAATTTTAAAAAATTTATTTTTTCCCCTAGGTACCAAACCTAAAATTTGGTTATTTTCACCAACAACCGAAAGAGTCATCGTCATCCATTTTCACCAAGACGATGCTCCATCATTAGATTTAGATGACAAGGGTCATCCATTTTAGATGAGTCTCTATTATCCAGCAAAGTTTAGGGTATCCAACCATCAATGGTGGTCAGAAAGAGAGGTAAAGAAATATCTAGGGATTTTTGTTGGGGGGGGGGGGGGGGGGGAATCATTTTTCAAAGTTAAGGTCTAGGTTAAAATATTAATTTTTAAAACATGAAGAGAAAAATGAGATAAAATTATATATTTTTTAATATTATTGTTAAATGAAGAATTTGTCCTTATATGTAATTTTAATGAAAGTTTAGGTTTTTCATTTATTGTAGATATGCTTTTGAGATTGAGTTAAAACTTGAGTGGGAAAGAGTCTTTTGGCCTTTTACTTTTGCAAAATAATCATATTACCAAAACAAACTAATAAGATTTGACTATTGACATTGAAAAGGTATATTTAAGTCGAATTGCTCCAATCAAATATGATCACTACATTCAACTAATTCACACCTGAAAAGTGTGAGCTATTGGTTGAAATTGCATATTACACTTTTTCAATAGCAATAAAACTATGTATATGATTGCATGTGGATCTGTATATTCAATTATGTACACATTACTTTTTGTGTAATTATATGATTGAGTAATTTTAATTTCATGTGATTAAGTGAAAGATAACATATTATTTGTGTATTTAATTATATATATTACTTTTTCAATAGAATTATACTATTGAGGTCTAGGTTGAAATATTAATTTTTAAAATATGAAGGAGCAAATAAAATAAAATTATATATTTTTTAATATTATTGTTAAATGAAAATTTTGTCCTTATATACAATTTTAATAAAAGTTTAAGTTTTTCATCTATTGCAGATAAAATTTGGGTGGGAAAGAGTCTTTTGGCCTTTTACTTTTGTAAAATTATCATATTGTCAATGATGTAGTTGCTGCCAAGGCAACTTAATAAGATTCGACTATCGACATTGAAAGGGTATATTTAGGTCGAATTGCACCAATCAATTGTGATAACTAAATTCAACTGGTTCATACTCGAAAAGTGTGAGCTATTGATTGAAATCGCATATGTACATACATAGTATGTGATTGAGTAATTTTAACTTCATGTAATTAAGTGAAAGATAATATATTATCTGTATATTCAATTATGTACACATTACTTTTTTAATAGAATTATACTATTTTGTCAAGATTACACTCAAGAAGGTGTAATTTCAATTAGATAACATCTTTCTCAATACAATTGATGTTTTTTTTACTTCCTATGTTTTTCAAAGTTTTAGGAGGGAAAATGATATTTATGCCTTTTGGTTTCTCCTTACTTGTTTTTGCGAAATTAGTAATTGGAGAATTTAGTAGGTTAAAATGTGACTTTGCCAAAGTTAAGGTGGGCATCGCGTTTTTCTTTTTTTAAATTATTTTTAATACTTTATCGATACGTTGGAACGGAGGAGCTTTCCAACAATCACATCCAAGGGTAATAAGGTAATCACATTTCGCAATTCCTTCCAAAACCAAAATATTTCTTGTCTTTTATGTTCCTTCCGGTTTCTCATGCTCATCGTCTTCCCTCTGTTTGTCCAAAGCCAATCCTGCAAAACTGTTTCATTCAATTATCACCTCGGCTAGTTCGTTATTATATATAGTCCCAGTGGGCCACATTCAAATCGAGCCAGTTGCTTGCTAAGCTATCGTGGCTGCTGTACTTCGACAGCCCCAAGAAGCCAATGGCACATACTCCTCATGCAGAACCCTTCCCGGAGTCTGGCCGAGATGCAGATGCCGGTGCCGTTTTTGTTCTCCAATCAAAGGGTCAACTTGTTGACAATTTCTAACATTTTTTTTTCAACCTTAATATTTTAGTTAAAAATAACTGTTTTTTTAAATTATTATTAATAGGGCAGTGGTGGCACGCCGGGTTTCATCTGACGACGGCGATAGTGGGACCGACAATATTGACGTTACCGTATGTGTTCAGGGGGCTTGGATGGTGCCTGGGGTTTACGTGTTTAACGGTGATGGGGTTGGTGACGTTTTACTCTTACTATCTGATGTCGAAGGTGCTGGACCACTGCGAGAAAGCTGGTCGTCGCCACATCAGATTCCGGGAGCTGGCTGCCGACGTTTTAGGTATGTCTGTTGACTTTGTCGTTACTGTTGTCGAACCAGAACCATACTACTGCGGCTGATTTGGAAATAACGAGACGTTTTATGAGTTTTCTGCAACTTTCATTCTGGTTAGAGTAAAAAACTGGAACGATCCGAGTGGTGGTTTCCGGAATTTATGAAACTTAATTACTTAAAGTTGACTACGCAGTTTCACTTTGGAAAAATAAATCATGGTTTCAAAATCTGTACCGGAACAGCCCGTGCAACCAATCTGACTAAGATTAGACTGGATATGAACCAAATTCAGTCTGAATGCACTTTATTTGAGTTTTGTTGGGATGAAAAATTAGGCAATTCTAAGTTCAATTTAAATTTATTGGGCTAAAGTTTGAAGTGAATTAAATCAATTTTTAAATTTAAATTTAGCTTAATTTGAGTTGAATCATAATTGAAACCCTTGCCAGCGTAGTTCGGGTTAATCGCACCTTCAATTTTAGCATTTGGATTAAGGTGAACCATGGTTGATTCGACCGAGCCACCTTGGTACACGACCATCAATTTATCTCAGTCAAATCATTACGCTAATGTTAGAGTGTGTGACAACTGGATGAAATTCAATTTTGATTAAATAATATTTGGATTTTATATTTAATAATTAAACAAAATTACTGCGAATATTGTTAGAATCGCCATTATAGCAGTTCAACCAATCCCACATAGGTTCGGGTCTTAAAAAAATACCGTAAAAGATGCTTAATCATTAAATTAGTGTGAGGAATCTCAAAGTCGAAAGGACAGCATCAATTTGGCTTTATTCATCAAATAAGAGAAATGTCAACTACAAAGTAGCGTTGGTGTGGAATCAAATTCCAATTTTGACCAGTAGGCAATTCGCTGGACACAGCGTAATCAAGCCGGGACCTTTTGCTTTGTGTGTTGTTTTGCAGGATCTGGGTGGATGTTTTATTTTGTTATCCTTATTCAAACGGCCATCAACACTGGAGTTGGAATAGGAGCAATTTTGCTTGCATCGGAGTCCCTCCAGGTATTTGCCAATTACGGGATATAAAGTATAAAACTCTGAAGGCCAAATGACTATTTTCCACCCAAGGTTGGATACAAAAAACTTTTCATTTGGTAATTAGCAAAAATTTAAATACCCTAAATTCTATTAAATTTCATAATTGTTATTTAATAAAAATATTTGAAAATATTATAAATTCATTATATTTTTTCTCTAAATTTAAAAATTAACAATTTTTCCTCTCTCTCACATTCTTTTCACTCAAAGTTTAAAAAATGACTATTTTTCTTTTAAGATTTGCATTTTTCCCTTGTCGCTTCTCTGGTGACAAAAGCCGACCAACCTCTACCTTTTCATCTACCAAATGAAGATGAATCATCGGCAAGGATCCGTGCATCACACAGATCACGTTGACTGATTTGTCAACCAACACATAGATTGGTTGGATAAAAATTTTAAGCTTCGTCCAACCTATTTGTGCCTCAATTGATGAATCGTCAACCAATCTCTTACTGGTCGATGATTTATCCTCGTCACAGAGATGAGAGGGAGGAGGTTCAATCTTCGAAGAAGCGATAAAAAAGAAAATATAAATTTTAAAAGAGAAATAGTTATTTTTTAAATTTTAGGTGAAAGGAAGAGAGGAAATTGTTATTTTTTAAATTTAGGGGAAATATATGATGAGTTTACAATTTTCTTAAATATTTTTATTAAATAATAATTTTATTTTATAATAATAATAAAATTTAATAAGTAAATGAGTATTTCGATTTTGAATAAGTAAAGTAGAGTTTGCATGATAGTCATTTGGTCAACTCTGAAAGATAATGATACATTTTCATATTGTCAATTCTTTCACTTACCTCTGATAAGACCAGGGGTCCCATTCATTTCTGTGTTGTTTTGGTTCAATTATCGGTGACCTTTGCTTTACGAAATTGCCAAGTAAGAAGGCATAGCGGACACGAAAGGATTTAGTAACAATATTGTGTACAATATTAGGATATCAGAAATACAATGTTCTATTCTTTTGTTGTTATTGCCTTTTTGTTTCTTCTTTGTTAATGTGGCTTTGGGATGTGAATAGATAATGTACTCGGACCTTTCTCCAAATGGGACTTTGAAACTGTATGAGTTCATAGCAATGGTAACATTTGTTATGATAGTTCTCTCTCAGCTGCCTACTTTCCACTCACTCAGACACATTAACCTTGCTTCTCTTCTTCTAAGCTTGGGCTACACTTTCCTTGTAGTTGGTGCTTGTATTAAAGCAGGTATAGAAATGCGTCCGAAATTCCTGTTGTGGCTTCCAATTGGGTGGTTTGGTTGACGTGCTTGTCTCTAAATATGTTTCTTAATTTTACTTGTCCCACAGGTCTCTCTAAAAATGCTCCGTCAAAGGACTATTCCCTTGAATCTTCAAAATCATCGAGGCTTTTTAGCGCCTTCACTTCCATCTCCATAATAGCTGCCATTTTTGGAAATGGTATACTACCAGAAATACAGGTACACTTAGCTATGACATATTGGTTTAACTGCACAGAAGAGCCATGGAAGCAATGTTTGCTAAATGCTGTGAGTAAGCTTCTTGAGTTTAACTTGATCGTTCTATCGAACCAGGCAACTCTGGCTCCACCTGCCACTGGGAAGATGGTTAAAGGGCTTCTAATGTGCTACAGTGTCATTTTTGTTACTTTCTATTCGGCAGCGGCTTCTGGGTATTGGGCATTCGGGAACAAAGCCGATTCAAACATTCTCAAGAGCCTACTGCTTGATAGTGGACCTTCCTTCGCTCCTACATTGGTTGTTGGTCTTGCAGTTGTGTTTGTTCTTCTTCAACTGTTTGCCATTGGCTTGGTGAGCTCACAGATATACTAAATTCCATTTTCTGGTTAATTGAGATAATCTTTCTACAATGTGACGACGCAGGTTTATTCTCAAGTAGCCTTTGAGATCATGGAGAAGAAATCGGCTGATGTAAAACAAGGGATTTTCTCGAAAAGAAACCTTATTCCCAGGATCATTCTTCGGACGCTATATATGATCTTTTGTGGATTTATGGCAGCAATGCTTCCATTCTTTGGAGACATTAATGGAGTGGTAGGAGCAATTGGATTTATCCCCCTAGATTTCATCCTGCCAATGCTTCTTTACAACATGACATTCAAACCTCCCAAATCGTCCCTCATCTTCTGGATCAATATTACCATCATGGTTGTCTTCACTGGAGCAGGATTGATGGGTACATTCTCCTCTATAAGGAAGTTGATTCTCGATGCCAACAAGTTTAAGCTTTTTAGTAGTGATGTAGTGGACTAAAGATAAATGAAAAAACTCTGAGCTACTGAGAAAATTGAGTAGCCCTTATCAATTAAGTTGTATAAGAACATTTAACTACGCATCTTGATTATTGAACTACTGATGTTGAGCTAACCATTCTGGATTTGAGTAGATTTGTAACAAATGTGAACTTGATTCTCTCTTATCTCTATTTTGATTGCGCAATTATAGGATTCTGTATCGCCACCATTTCAAACTAAAATATTTTTCAAGTCTTTTAAGTATCTTTTCAGTTTCTCGTACAAATCATCATTCCTTTACTTTCCCGCAGTTATTCCAAACCTTCATAACTGTTGGATCCCATTCTATTAAAAAAAAAATACATATACATCCTTAAAAAATGTCAGATCCTCCTCATAAATCCTTCCCCTTGTACGGCCGAGAAGCAGACGCCGGTGCCGTTTTTGTTCTCGAGTCAAAAGGTCAGCAGCTCTAGAAGATTGCGTGAGAACACTCTTCATCGATTTCAACTTTAATCTATTTTTATTAAAGAGTGTACTGTTTTTTTAATATATGATTAGGGGAATGGTGGCACGCGGGTTTTCATCTGACGACGGCGATAGTGGGACCGACGATATTGGCGTTACCGTTTGTGTTCAGAGGACTTGGATGGGTTCTGGGGCTTACGTGTTTAACGGTGATGGGGATTGTGACGTTTTACGCTTACTTTCTGATGTCAAAGGTGCTAGAGGAGTGTGAGAATGCCGGTCGTCGTCATATCAGATTCCGGGAGCTGGCTGCCGATGTTTTAGGTAACACTTTAAACAATTTTATATACATGCTCACCTTCTTCTTACCTAGTCTTTATCCTTACAGTTGTTGAGTTGAAGTTAATCCATACTACTGCTGCTCAAGGTTTTAAAAACCGGAATGCACCTATCAATTAGTCACCACTGATAGAATCAGATCTTCCCCCTCACCAGATAGATGTATGATGAAACATGGGTTTTTGCTTTCAACTTAACAAGAAAATTGGACTGAATGAAGCTAATAGAAATAGTGCTGGTGGACACTCGGCTTTTGCACTGCACATATTCTAATTAAACTGGTGGTGTGTAACACCCCAGGTCCAATAGCCGGCTACTTTGGACACACAGTCCATTATGGGTTTGCTTCTGAGCTTTGCAACCCAAAACGCGTCTTAACAGTTAAGGAGCTCACAAACTATTTAACCAATCCAATTCTCCCACCACTAACCAATGTGAGATCCATCATAGACAGAACACACATAGACTTAGCATCTCTCCCGTGCTTTGTCGATGTGGGATTCGCCAAGGGTATCACATACACCCCCCCTTACGGGACTCAGCGTCCTCGCTGAGGTTTGCCCCACCATCGTTCAAGAGGACACGCGGAGTTGCTCTGATACCGTTTGTAACACCCCAGGTCCAATAGCCCGGCCCACTGTCAAGATATTGTCCACTTTGGATACACAGTCCATCATGAGTTTGCTTCTGGGCTTTGCAACCCAAAACGCGTCTTAACAGTTAAGGAGCTCACAGACTATTTAATCAATCCAATTCTCTCACCACTAACCAATGTGGGATCTATAGACAGAATACACACAGACCCAACATCTCTCCCGTGCTTTGTCGATGTGGGATTCGCTTAGGGGTATCACATGGTGCCTCTGCCTTGCAGGATCTGGATGGATGTTTTATTTTGTGATATTTATTCAAACAGCCATCAATACTGGGGTTGGAATAGGAGTTATTTTGCTTGCATCGCAGAGCATCCAGGTATTGCTAATTACCTGAAAGAGGGATAGTAATATTTCAGGTTTATAAGTTGAAAATTTTAGTAAGTGCACCCTTTAAAGCACAAAAAATCCAAGATATCAAATACAATACTATTTTATGGATGAACAGTGGAAGGTACCATTTGATTGGATTAACTCTAAAAACAATATATAAATGAGCATCTGAATATATAATGATATACATAAATATATACTATTTATGTATTCAAATTAAGTTCTTTGCCTTTTATATTTAAACAAATGAGAACATGATTACTTCCATGAAAATGAAAATAAGGCTTTTGATTTAAGATCGAAATGTATAATTTTATAATCTGTTTGGTTGATATTTCAAAAGAATTTAGTGTTGAAGGGTATGTGAAATGTATGTTAAAAATATTTTTAATGTATAAAAAAGGGACAAAATCATGCTAATTTAAGTTTGGTTGAAAATTCACTTTTGAATAAATTAAAGTATGAAGTTTGATCTTGTAATTGGGGTATAATAATATTGACCTCAAAAGAGTAGACATTTTAAACATTTATACATAATATAGATTCAGACATATATAATCTATTATATAATATATCACTATCCCCTCTACTAAAATATAAAAAAATCCACTCAAGCGATTTGACTCAATGATCAAACTCAAGCTGTTTGATTTGTTTTTTTTTGGAAAAAAAAGCTTTCCAATTCGTGTCAAAACAAGTTTTTTTCCCCTAAATATGAAATATTTCATTTATATTAAGCACATAAGAACATAGTATCTAAAATGCCCAATATTTTTGGTAGGGTGCTTTAAATGAGAAATGATATAAAAGAAGTAATATTGATAGTAGTGAAAACATTTGGGGTAAAAAGATGAAGCAAATGTCTGGGGGTTTAAGGGAAATTTTCCATTGAAACATTAAATAAAGGAAAAGGCCTTTAGACTTACTTTAAAAAAAAAGGAAAGAAAGAAAGAAAAACAAAAGCAGAGGCGAGAAAGAGAAGAAAGAAAAGGGAAAGCAGAGGTGAGAAAGAGAAGAAGGAAAAGGGAAAGCAGAGGTTAAGACGGAAATAGAAAAGGAAATGGATGGGAAAGGAGAAAAGGTACCCATTTTCCCCTTATTTTAGTTTTAGGTTTTAAATTATTATTCAAATTGGGGATTTTCAAAATTCTAACATGTTGCTTCAAATTAAAGAGAAAAGATAAGAAAGGAGGAGCGATTCGTAGAGAATTTCAACACTGGCTTTGAGTCTACTCAAATCTGTGAGTGGGAAACAATCTTTGAATTGAAATTTTATTTTATAAAAATTTTATATTTTTATTTTAAATCCTTGACAAATGATATTATTGATTTTATGAAATCTCTTATAAAGAATAGAATATTATGCATGTAGTTGATTTTAATCGTGGGTAACCATAGAGTGAAAGCCCACTAATCCAATGTTGTGTATTATTATAAATTATGAAGGTTAATTTAATTAATGTTGTATGTGTGGCTGGGGAGCCAAAGTTGTTTAATTTAGTTATGACTTAACTGAAATTTGGATATTTACTATGTTGATATTTTGTGTAGCTATAAAGTCGGAAGGTATTTAGTTCAGTTTGACGGGTGAAGGAAATTGTTAAGAGTTGATTGATTTGGTATCGTGTATAGTTGTACAGCTAAAAGATGTTTAGTTCAGTTTTATGCGATTGAAATTGCTAAATGTTATTTGAATATATATATATATATATAATGAGATTTTATAGTTAAAAGTTTTATTATTCATTTCCATGAAAGATTGAAATTGCTGAATAAATTGTTTATTGATATTGTTTGTGGTTGTAGAGTTGGATATTTAGTTTTGTTCTATGAGAGACTGAACTTTGCTAATATTATTTGGATTGTTATTTTGTAAGGCTGTACAGCTGAAGGTTATATTACTCAATTTTATGGATGATTGAAATTGCTGAATAAATTATTATTAATATTATGCGTAACTGTAGAACTGAAGAATCTTAATTCAATAATGAATGTGACTAGGTGGTTGGTCTAACTCAGTGATGGGATGGGTATATTGTTGAAGGTTATCAAATTGGTGTTGTAGTTAGATGTAGAGTTAATATATTTATTCAATATGGTGAGAGCGTGACTACTTGATAATGAGTATTTTAAATCTATTAGTGAGTTATTGTGTAATGAATATGACATTAAAAGATGGTAACACTCAAATATTCTCGGCAAATGCATATCATGTGATAAGTGCTTGCCCATGTAGTGCTTTATGTCGGGTATGACAGATTCCAATTGCTTTGTCTGTGTAGTGTTTTATGCCAGATATGACAAATTTCAATTGTTCTGCTTGTACAGTGTTTTATATCAGGTATGACAAATTTTATTTACCCGAGCAAGATTACAAGATGTAGGGTATGAGAGTTTTCCTCGTTCTGCCTGTGTAGGGGATACTCATTAGGTATGACAGATTTCTTCTTGAGAATATGAGTGGTGGTGTACAGCTCAAGTTATTGTTTTGGGAAGGGGTTCATCTTAAGAAAGAAATAAATATGAATGGTTACTAATCAATTTTTCTAGTTAAATATGAGCTTCCCCAAGCATTTTTATCATTATTGCGACGTTTTCATGAAATTTAACATTCCATTATTTTTGGTAAAACTCCAGTAGTAATTCAAGGACGGTGTTTCTTAATAAAACTTAATTATCAACAATAAATGATTTTATTTTAGTGGCGATGGTTCAATTTCTTCTTAGAAATTTAACATCTTAGTTGGCTAAGATATTATGAAACTGTTATATGTTCCTTTTATATATATGCATTCAGTTATTCTAGAATTGTTTTATAACTGTCCACTCACTGAGCTTTTAACTCACCCTTATAGAAATTTCCCCTTTAGGACATCTTCAGGGTTGTGCCACCATAGAATATCTTCCGTCGGTGTCATGTTTGTTGTGTATGTGGATCTTGTGAAGTTATGCAAAAAAAAAAAAAAAAATTGAATGGCTAGAGCCTAACAAAAACTTATTCTCATGTTTGAATGGAAATTAAGATGTATTTATATATGTGTGTGTATGTTTTGTGGAATATTTGAGCAGCTTTACAGGATTCGTCTTGACCTTCTAAGTCTCATAAGAGTGTTCGGATATTACGAGTTTAGCAGGTCGAGATGGGTCCTGTCAGTATCACCTTGGATATGTACAAATAATTTCTAAAAACAATAAAGAGAAGAATGAAGTTAAGTGAATTGAAATAAAATGATAAAATCGTTCAAAACTCTAGCCCCACCTGTTACTGGGAAGATGGCGAAAGGCCTTATAATGTGCTACAGTGTCATTATTTTCACTTTCTACTCGGCAGCATCGTCTGGGTATTGGGTGTTTGGGAACAAAGCTGAATCAAATGTACTGAAGAGCCTACTGCCTGAGAATGGACATGCCTTGGCTCCAACTTCACTTATTGTTCCCGCTGTTGTATTTCTTCTTCTTCAGCTCTTAGCCATTGGCTCGGTAAGCTCTCATATACACTCTTGCATGCAGCTCAATCCCATTTAAGTAATCTTTCTACAATGTGTTGCAGGTTTATGCTCAAGTAGCGTTTGAGATCATGGAGAAGAAATCAGCTGATGTAAAACAAGGCAAGTTTTCCAAAAGAAACCTGATCCCTAGGTTAATTCTTCGGACGCTGTACATGATGTTCTGTGGATTCATGTCAGCAATGCTTCCTTTCTTTGGAGACATAAATGGAGTTATAGGAGCTATTGGGTTTATTCCCCTAGACTTTGTCCTCCCAATGCTTCTTTACAATATGAGCTTCAAACCTTCCAAATCTTCCTTGGTCTACTGGATCAATAGTAGCATCATGGTTGTTTTCACTGGTGTAGGATTAATGGGTACATTCTCGTCAGTAAGGACTTTGACTGTTGATGCCCATAAGTTGTCCTTATATACAATTTTAATGAAAGTTTAAGTTTTTCATCTATCGCAGATGTACTTTTGAGATTGAACTAAAACTTGGATAGGTTACTTTTGTAAAATTATCATATTGTCAATAATGTAGTTGTTGTCAAGACAATCTAATAAGATTTGACTATTGATATTGAAAATGTATATTTAGGTCGAATTACACTAATCAATTATGAACATTAAATTCAATTAATTCACACACGAAAACTGTAAGCTATTAGTTGAAATCGCATATGTACATACATAGTATGTGATTGAGTAATTTTAACTTCATATGATTAAGTAAAAGATAACATATTATCTGTGTATTCAATTATGTACATATTACTTTTTCAATAGAATTATACTATTTTATCAAGATTACACCCAAGAAAGAGTGATCTTATTGGATCACACATGTTTAGTGTAATTTTAATTAGATAACATCTTTCTCAATACAATTGATGTTTTTTTTACTTCCTATGTTTTTCAAAGTTTTACGAGGGAAAATGATATTTATGCCTTTTGGTTTCTCCGTACTTGTTTTTGCGAAATTTGTAATTTGAGAATTTAGTAGGTTAAAATAAAGGTGGGCATCGTATTTATCTTATTTTTTATTATTTTTAATACTTTATCGATGCGGTGGAATGGAGGAGCTTTCCAACAATCACATCCAAGGAATAAGGTAATCACATTTCGCAATTCCTCCCAAAACCAAAATATTTCTCGTCTTTTATGTTCCTTCCGGTTTCTCGTGCTCATCATCGTCTTCCCTCTGTTTGTCCAAAGCCAATCCTGCAAAACTGTTTCATTCAATTATCACCTCGGCTAGTTCGTTATTATATATAGTCCCAGTGAGCCACATTCAAAGCGAGCCAGTTGCTTGCTAAGCTATCGTGGCTGCTGTACTTCGACAGCTCCAAGAAGCCAATGACACATACTCCTCATGCGGAACCCTTCCCGGAGTCTGGCCGAGATGCAGATGCCGGTGCCGTTGTTGTTCTCCAATCAAAGGGTCAACTTGTTGACAATTTCTAACTTTTTTTTTTCAACCTAAATATTTTAGTTAAAAATAAGTGTTTTTTAAAATTATTATTAATAGGGCAGTGGTGGCACGCCGGGTTTCATCTGACGACGGCGATAGTGGGACCGACAATATTGACGTTACCGTATGTGTTCAGGGGGCTTGGATGGTGCCTGGGGTTTACGTGTTTAACGGTGATGGGGTTGGTGACGTTTTACTCTTACTATCTGATGTCGAAGGTGCTGGACCACTGCGATAAAGCTGGTAGTCGCCACATCAGATTCCGGGAGCTGGCTGCCGACGTTTTAGGTATGTCTGTTGACTTTGTCGTTACTGTTGTCGAACCAGAACCATACTACTGCGGCTGGTTTTGGAAATAACGAGACGTTTTATGAGTTTTCTGCAACTTTCATTCTGGTTAGAGTAAAAAAGTGGAACGATCCGAGTGGTGGTTTCCGGAATTTATGAAACTTAATTACTTAAAGTTGACTGAGCAGTTTCACTTTGGAAAAATAAATCATGGTTTCAAAATCTGTACCGGAACAGCCCGTGCAACCAATCTGACTAAGATTAGACTGGATATGAACCAAATTCAGTCTGAATGCACTTTATTTGAGTTTTGTTGGGATGAAAAATTAGGCAATTCTAAGTTCAATTTAAATTTATTGGGCTAAAGTTTGAAGTGAATTAAATCAATTTTTAAATTTAAATTTAGTTTAATTTGAGTTGAATCATAATTGAAACCCTTGCCAGCCTAGTTCGGGTTAATCGCACCTTCAATTTTAGCATTTGGATTATGGTGAACCATGGTTGATTCGACCGAACCACCTTGGTACACGACCATCAATTTATCTCAGTCAAATCATTACGCTAATGTTAGAGTGTGTGACAACTGGATGAAATTCAATTTTGATTAAATAATATTTGGATTTTATATTTAATAATTAAACAAAATTACTGCGAATATTATTAGAATCGCCATTATAGCAGTTCTCGGGTCTTAAAAAAAATACCGTAAAAGATGCTTAATCATTAAATTAGTGTGGGGAATCTCAAAGACGAAAGGACAGCATCAATTTAACTTTATTCATCAAACAAGAAATACGTCAACTACAAAGTAGCGTTGGTGTGGAATCAAATTCCAATTTTGACGAGTAGGCAATTCGCTGGACACAGCGTAATCAAGCCGGGACCTTTTGCTTTGTGTGTTGTTTTGCAGGATCTGGGTGGATGTTTTATTTTGTTATACTTATTCAAACGGCCATCAACACTGGAGTTGGAATAGGAGCAATTTTGCTTGCATCGGAGTCCCTCCAGGTACTTGCTAATTACGGGATATAAAGTATAAACCTCTGAAGGTCAAATGACTATTTTCCACCCAAGGTTTGATGCAAACCTATTTTTTTTTCTGATAATTAACAAAAATTTAAATACCCTAAATTTTATTATTATCATTAGTTATAAAATTTTTATTTAATAAAAATATTATAAATTCATCATATTTTTCTCTTAGGTTTAAAAACTAACAATTCTCTTTCTCTCCCTCTTTCCCCTCACCCAAAGTTTGAAAAATGATTATTTTCCCCCTAAGGTTTGCATTTTTTCCTTATTGCTTCTCCGATGACCAGAGCTGACCAATCTCCATCCTTCCATCTTCCAGACGAGGACGAATTTTCAAAGAGGATCCATGCGTTGCACAAATCACATCAGCTGATTTGTGCGTCAACCAACACAAATTGGTTAGACAAAGAGTTTAAGCTTCATCTAACCTATTTGTGCCTTAGTTGATGAATCA
>NC_058138.1:24396664-24397897 GCF_011075055.1 Mangifera indica | reverse complement strand
TTAGGGTTTAGGGTTTAGGGTTTAGGGTTTAGGGTTTAGGGTTTAGGGTTTAGGGTTTAGGGTTTAGGGTTTAGGGTTTAGGGTTTAGGGTTTAGGGTTTAGGGTTTAGGGTTTAGGGTTTAGGGTTTCAAGGGTTTAGGGTTTAGGGTTTAGGGTTTAGGGTTTAGGGTTTAGGGTTTAGGGTTTAGGGTTTAGGGTTTAGGGTTTAGGGTTTAGGGTTTAGGGTTTAGGGTTTAGGGTTTAGGGTTTAGGGTTTAGGGTTTAGGGTTTAGGGTTTAGGGTTTAGGGTTTCAATAGGGTTTAGGGTTTAGGGTTTAGGGTTTCAATAGGGTTTAGGGTTTAGGGTTTCAATAGGGTTTAGGGTTTAGGGTTTTAGGGTTTAGGGTTTAGGGTTTAGGGTTTAGGGTTTAGGGTTTAGGGTTTAGGGTTTAGGGTTTAGGGTTTCAATAGGGTTTAGGGTTTTAGGGTTTAGGGTTTAGGGTTTAGGGTTTAGGGTTTAGGGTTTAGGGTTTAGGGTTTAGGGTTTAGGGTTTAGGGTTTAGGGTTTAGGGTTTAGGGTTTAGGGTTTAGGGTTTAGGGTTTAGGGTTTAGGGTTTAGGGTTTAGGGTTTAGGGTTTAGGGTTTAGGGTTTAGGGTTTAGGGTTTAGGGTTTAGGGTTTAGGGTTTAGGGTTTAGGGTTTAGGGTTTAGGGTTTAGGGTTTAGGGTTTAGGGTTTAGGGTTTAGGGTTTAGGGTTTAGGGTTTAGGGTTTAGGGTTTAGGGTTTAGGGTTTAGGGTTTAGGGTTTAGGGTTTAGGGTTTAGGGTTTAGGGTTTAGGGTTTAGGGTTTAGGGTTTAGGGTTTCAATAGGGTTTAGGGTTTAGGGTTTAGGGTTTAGGGTTTAGGGTTTAGGGTTTAGGGTTTAGGGTTTAGGGTTTAGGGTTTAGGGTTTAGGGTTTAGGGTTTAGGGTTTCAATAGGGTTTAGGGTTTAGGGTTTAGGGTTTAGGGTTTAGGGTTTAGGGTTTAGGGTTTAGGGTTTAGGGTTTAGGGTTTAGGGTTTAGGGTTTAGGGTTTAGGGTTTAGGGTTTAGGGTTTTAGGGTTTAGGGTTTAGGGTTTAGGGTTTAGGGTTTAGGGTTTAGGGTTTCAGTAACGCATGTTTGGGGTTTAGGGTTTAGGGTTTAGGGTTTAGGGTTTAGGGTTTAGGGTTTAGGGTTTAGGGTTTAGGGTTTAGGGTTTAGGGTTTAGGGTTTAGGG
>NC_058138.1:24377372-24382372 GCF_011075055.1 Mangifera indica | reverse complement strand
CTAAACCCTAAACCCTAAACCCTAAACCCTAAACCCTAAACCCTAAACCCTAAACCCTAAACCCTAAACCCTAAACCCTAAACCCTAAACCCTAAACCCTAAACCCTAAACCCTAAACCCTAAACCCTAAACCCTAAACCCTAAACCCTAAACCCTAAACCCTAAACCCTAAACCCTAAACCCTAAACCCTAAACCCTAAACCCTAAACCCTAAACCCTAAACCCTAAACCCTAAACCCTAAACCCTAAACCCTAAACCCTAAACCCTAAACCCTAAACCCTAAACCCTAAACCCTAAACCCTAAACCCTAAACCCTAAACCCTAAACCCTAAACCCTAAACCCTAAACCCTAAACCCTAAAAACCCTAAACCCTAAACCCTAAACCCTAAACCCTAAACCCTAAACCCTAAACCCTAAACCCTAAACCCTAAACCCTAAACCCTAAACCCTAAACCCTAAACCCTAAACCCTAAACCCTAAACCCTAAACCCTAAACCCTAAACCCTAAACCCTAAACCCTAAACCCTAAACCCTAAACCCTAAACCCTAAACCCTAAACCCTAAACCCTAAACCCTAAACCCTAAACCCTAAACCCTAAACCCTAAACCCTAAACCCTAAACCCTAAACCCTAAACCCTAAACCCTAAACCCTAAACCCTAAACCCTAAACCCTAAACCCTAAACCCTAAACCCTAAACCCTAAACCCTAAACCCTAAACCCTAAACCCTAAACCCTAAACCCTAAACCCTAAACCCTAAACCCTAAACCCTAAACCCTAAACCCTAAACCCTAAACCCTAAACCCTAAACCCTAAACCCTAAACCCTAAACCCTAAACCCTAAACCCTAAACCCTAAACCCTAAACCCTAAACCCTAAACCCTAAACCCTAAACCCTAAACCCTAAACCCTAAACCCTAAACCCTAAACCCTAAACCCTAAACCCTAAACCCTAAACCCTAAACCCTAAACCCTAAACCCTAAACCCTAAACCCTAAACCCTAAACCCTAAACCCTAAACCCTAAACCCTAAACCCTAAACCCTAAACCCTAAACCCTAAACCCTAAACCCTAAACCCTAAACCCTAAACCCTAAACCCTAAACCCTAAACCCTAAACCCTAAACCCTAAACCCTAAACCCTAAACCCTAAACCCTAAACCCTAAACCCTAAACCCTAAACCCTAAACCCTAAACCCTAAACCCTAAACCCTAAACCCTAAACCCTAAACCCTAAACCCTAAACCCTAAACCCTAAACCCTAAACCCTAAACCCTAAACCCTAAACCCTAAACCCTAAACCCTAAACCCTAAACCCTAAACCCTAAACCCTAAACCCTAAACCCTAAACCCTAAACCCTAAACCCTAAACCCTAAACCCTAAACCCTAAACCCTAAACCCTAAACCCTAAACCCTAAACCCTAAACCCTAAACCCTAAACCCTAAACCCTAAACCCTAAACCCTAAACCCTAAACCCTAAACCCTAAACCCTAAACCCTAAACCCTAAACCCTAAACCCTAAACCCTAAACCCTAAACCCTAAACCCTAAACCCTAAACCCTAAACCCTAAACCCTAAACCCTAAACCCTAAACCCTAAACCCTAAACCCTAAACCCTAAACCCTAAACCCTAAACCCTAAACCCTAAACCCTAAACCCTAAACCCTAAACCCTAAACCCTAAACCCTAAACCCTAAACCCTAAACCCTAAACCCTAAACCCTAAACCCTAAACCCTAAACCCTAAACCCTAAACCCTAAACCCTAAACCCTAAACCCTAAACCCTAAACCCTAAACCCTAAACCCTAAACCCTAAACCCTAAACCCTAAACCCTAAACCCTAAACCCTAAACCCTAAACCCTAAACCCTAAACCCTAAACCCTAAACCCTAAACCCTAAACCCTAAACCCTAAACCCTAAACCCTAAACCCTAAACCCTAAACCCTAAACCCTAAACCCTAAACCCTAAACCCTAAACCCTAAACCCTAAACCCTAAACCCTAAACCCTAAACCCTAAACCCTAAACCCTAAACCCTAAACCCTAAACCCTAAACCCTAAACCCTAAACCCTAAACCCTAAACCCTAAACCCTAAACCCTAAACCCTAAACCCTAAACCCTAAACCCTAAACCCTAAACCCTAAACCCTAAACCCTAAACCCTAAACCCTAAACCCTAAACCCTAAACCCTAAACCCTAAACCCTAAACCCTAAACCCTAAACCCTAAACCCTAAACCCTAAACCCTAAACCCTAAACCCTAAACCCTAAACCCTAAACCCTAAACCCTAAACCCTAAACCCTAAACCCTAAACCCTAAACCCTAAACCCTAAACCCTAAACCCTAAACCCTAAACCCTAAACCCTAAACCCTAAACCCTAAACCCTAAACCCTAAACCCTAAACCCTAAACCCTAAACCCTAAACCCTAAACCCTAAACCCTAAACCCTAAACCCTAAACCCTAAACCCTAAACCCTAAACCCTAAACCCTAAACCCTAAACCCTAAACCCTAAACCCTAAACCCTAAACCCTAAACCCTAAACCCTAAACCCTAAACCCTAAACCCTAAACCCTAAACCCTAAACCCTAAACCCTAAACCCTAAACCCTAAACCCTAAACCCTAAACCCTAAACCCTAAACCCTAAACCCTAAACCCTAAAAACCCTAAACCCTAAACCCTAAACCCTAAACCCTAAACCCTAAACCCTAAACCCTAAACCCTAAACCCTAAACCCTAAACCCTAAACCCTAAACCCTAAACCCTAAACCCTAAACCCTAAACCCTAAACCCTAAACCCTAAACCCTAAACCCTAAACCCTAAACCCTAAACCCTAAACCCTAAACCCTAAACCCTAAACCCTAAACCCTAAACCCTAAACCCTAAACCCTAAACCCTAAACCCTAAACCCTAAACCCTAAACCCTAAACCCTAAACCCTAAACCCTAAACCCTAAACCCTAAACCCTAAACCCTAAACCCTAAACCCTAAACCCTAAACCCTAAACCCTAAACCCTAAACCCTAAACCCTAAACCCTAAACCCTAAACCCTAAACCCTAAACCCTAAACCCTAAACCCTAAACCCTAAACCCTAAACCCTAAACCCTAAACCCTAAACCCTAAACCCTAAACCCTAAACCCTAAACCCTAAACCCTAAACCCTAAACCCTAAACCCTAAACCCTAAACCCTAAACCCTAAACCCTAAACCCTAAACCCTAAACCCTAAACCCTAAACCCTAAACCCTAAACCCTAAACCCTAAACCCTAAACCCTAAACCCTAAACCCTAAACCCTAAACCCTAAACCCTAAACCCTAAACCCTAAACCCTAAACCCTAAACCCTAAACCCTAAACCCTAAACCCTAAACCCTAAACCCTAAACCCTAAACCCTAAACCCTAAACCCTAAACCCTAAACCCTAAACCCTAAACCCTAAACCCTAAACCCTAAACCCTAAACCCTAAACCCTAAACCCTAAACCCTAAACCCTAAACCCTAAACCCTAAACCCTAAACCCTAAACCCTAAACCCTAAACCCTAAACCCTAAACCCTAAACCCTAAACCCTAAACCCTAAACCCTAAACCCTAAACCCTAAACCCTAAACCCTAAACCCTAAACCCTAAACCCTAAACCCTAAACCCTAAACCCTAAACCCTAAACCCTAAACCCTAAACCCTAAACCCTAAACCCTAAACCCTAAACCCTAAACCCTAAACCCTAAACCCTAAACCCTAAACCCTAAACCCTAAACCCTAAACCCTAAACCCTAAACCCTAAACCCTAAACCCTAAACCCTAAACCCTAAACCCTAAACCCTAAACCCTAAACCCTAAACCCTAAACCCTAAACCCTAAACCCTAAACCCTAAACCCTAAACCCTAAACCCTAAACCCTAAACCCTAAACCCTAAACCCTAAACCCTAAACCCTAAACCCTAAACCCTAAACCCTAAACCCTAAACCCTAAACCCTAAACCCTAAACCCTAAACCCTAAACCCTAAACCCTAAACCCTAAACCCTAAACCCTAAACCCTAAACCCTAAACCCTAAACCCTAAACCCTAAACCCTAAACCCTAAACCCTAAACCCTAAACCCTAAACCCTAAACCCTAAACCCTAAACCCTAAACCCTAAACCCTAAACCCTAAACCCTAAACCCTAAACCCTAAACCCTAAACCCTAAACCCTAAACCCTAAACCCTAAACCCTAAACCCTAAACCCTAAACCCTAAACCCTAAACCCTAAACCCTAAACCCTAAACCCTAAACCCTAAACCCTAAACCCTAAACCCTAAACCCTAAACCCTAAACCCTAAACCCTAAACCCTAAACCCTAAACCCTAAACCCTAAACCCTAAACCCTAAACCCTAAACCCTAAACCCTAAACCCTAAACCCTAAACCCTAAACCCTAAACCCTAAACCCTAAACCCTAAACCCTAAACCCTAAACCCTAAACCCTAAACCCTAAACCCTAAACCCTAAACCCTAAACCCTAAACCCTAAACCCTAAACCCTAAACCCTAAACCCTAAACCCTAAACCCTAAACCCTAAACCCTAAACCCTAAACCCTAAACCCTAAACCCTAAACCCTAAACCCTAAACCCTAAACCCTAAACCCTAAACCCTAAACCCTAAACCCTAAACCCTAAACCCTAAACCCTAAACCCTAAACCCTAAACCCTAAACCCTAAACCCTAAACCCTAAACCCTAAACCCTAAACCCTAAACCCTAAACCCTAAACCCTAAACCCTAAACCCTAAACCCTAAACCCTAAACCCTAAACCCTAAACCCTAAACCCTAAACCCTAAACCCTAAACCCTAAACCCTAAACCCTAAACCCTAAACCCTAAACCCTAAACCCTAAACCCTAAACCCTAAACCCTAAACCCTAAACCCTAAACCCTAAACCCTAAACCCTAAACCCTAAACCCTAAACCCTAAACCCTAAACCCTAAACCCTAAACCCTAAACCCTAAACCCTAAA